>NC_088931.1:4930000-5082500 GCF_038396675.1 Hydra vulgaris
GCAAACTTTCGTCGTCGTTGAGGCTTAAATTCGATGCATCTCTTTGGGGAAGGAGTTGAAGTTGACAAAAATGATCCTGTTCTTCTTCAGCAACTTGATAACCTTTACTCAGTTATTAAAATGTGCAGACCCGAAAATGTATATAATATGGACGAAACTGGACTTTTTTTTCGCTTGCTGCCTAGATGTTCTCTTTTAATGCCTACTGAAAGCTTAGTAACTACAAGAGGTAAAAAAAAATCTAAAGAAAGAGTGACTTTAGTTGTTTGCTCCAACGCAACAGAATCTCACAAAATACTCTGTTCTATGATTGGAAAAGCTGCACGACCTGCTTGTATAGTCGGTAGAACATGGCCTATACCGTATTTTTGTCAGAAAAATGCATGGATGGATGTCTCTATATGTTGGAAATGGTTCATTGAAGTCTTTTATCATGAAGTTAAACGAAAAACTGGCTTCCCTGTTTCTTTTATTAAAAGACAATGCACCTAGACATTTTGAGGCGTTTGAGCGAAATTTTGTAAAAGTTGTTTTCTTCCCTCCAAATTGCACACGTTGGAAGCAACCATGTGATATGGGGATTATTGCGGCTCTCAAGAAGCGATATAAATATCTATATCTCTCAGACATATTGTCATATTACAGCCTCGATGTAAATTCAAAGGAATGTCTGAAAGAAAGTAGTCTTTTGTGCAAAAGAGGTGCGGCAGGAATTGAATACGGGAAGCCCACACATCTTCTTGACTCTGCTAAGTATGTCGATTTGGCTTGGAAATCAATTAAACCTTCATCTCTTAAAAATTGCTTCGACAAGGCAAAATTATTTCAGATTTCCAGTTTTGTTAACTCTGAACTATGCTCTGAGGAGGCTGACTTTGCATCTTTTATATGCTTTTGCTGCTGAACGAAATTGAAGGAATAGGGAATATGATCAGTTCGAAAAATATCAGCAATTTTCAATCAATTGACTGTGAAGATTCTCCAACGTACATTGAAGCAATCAAGGAAGATGTTGAAGATTGTTTGTCTCTCGAAGAAAATAATGATAATGCAGTTGCTATGGATAACAATTCTGATGAAGAAGAAGCTAATAATGATGAGATAGACGATGGTACAGGCTTCTTAGGTATTGAGTTTATACATTTATCTCTGATCGATATTGGCAAGCAATTAAAATGTCAAAAAGCTAAAGCAATTTTAAAGGATGACAACGATAAATTAATGAATAGCTACGGACAACTATTATCAAACATACGATCAGTAATTATGAAAATTAAACGAGAAAAGCTGCAGAATGCATATCAGCCTACAATTCATAACTTTTTCCGTCATGCATAATATATTTCTTAATAAAGATTTGTTTATATAGTTAATAATTTAGTTTGCTAAATTTTTCTTATCTTTTTCTTATTTGCGCACTCCTAGTTAATTGCGCACCGCAGTGCCTGTTTCAATTTGCGCAATTATGCGAGATACTACTCTAATCATATTAAAGTTAAATAAGCTATTCACGAGCGAGGATCTCATCATAAAATACGTACTAAATCGTGTACATAGCACAAATAAATTAAATGCAACTATTAAAAGTTAGTTGTTGCTGAGCAAAATTAGGTATCCATAGCAACAAAATAAAAAATAAGTTCACTTTTTTAAAAAAGCACGACCTCATATTGGTACTTATGTAAAATATGGTAAAGATACCACTCGTAAAAATATCTGCAAATACCAAAAATTGACTTTTGCTTTCCAAAATTTGGTATCCATAGCAACGAATTAAAAAAACAACACCTTCATAAGAACCGCAGACATCATTTTATTACTCATACTAATTTTAGTCAATATAGCCCGAATATTAAATTAGTTATGAGTTTTGTCCAGAAAAAGTGAATTCTGGCCCACTGTAGACGAATTTCAAGAGCTGCTAAAGGATGCAAGTTTACCGATAGAGATGACAGGATGCGCGACCAATTTATTACTGGCTTTAACGATGGAACTTCGATCAAACGGCGATTACTGGAACCTGAAGAACTTACATTTGCAAAGGCTTTCGAGGTTGCTGTTACTTTGGAACGAGTGACTCAAGAAGCCCGACAGTTGGATGGTTCCGATAATGTGATAGTTGCAACAACATCGCTACTTCCAAAACAACTGGTTTTGCCGGAACAAATAAAATAACATGTTTTAATTGTGGGAAATTTGGACATTATGCACGGGACTGCGAGGCAAAATGAAAGAACTGTTGACGCAATCATCGAAATAAAGACTGCATCAAACGATTGCAATGTTTAAAAGGAAAAGTGAGAGTTTGGAAATAATGGCATTCAGTATTCTCCCGGTAACAGCGTTGCCATCATTAAAAGTTAAAATAAACGGAACGTTCTGAACAGCATTAAGTGATTCTAGATGCTCAATTACAATGGTTCATGCTGAATGTACACGTGGACTTGTTTCAAAAAGTCAAAAATTCATCACAACTATGGGAGGAACTGTGCAAGTACTATGTGAAATGGTAGTTAAACTGGAAATTGATGGAATATATCGGATGGTTAATTCGTTAACTGTAAAAGACAAACCATTCAGGTTTGATTTGATTTTTGGAATGAATGCTATTGAAAAATTTGGAGGAGCCGTAATCTATGGTGATAAAAACTGTACTGTCCGAATGTCAGCATGTGAAACGGCAAAATGTGGTGCAAATAGTATAAGAAGTATACGAAAAGAGAACGAAATAAACGAAAAGAACGAAATAAACGAAGAGAGCAAAGTAAACAAAGAGAACGAAATAAACGAAGAGAAAGAAATAAAACATCAGGACTTTACGGTAAAAAATGACGGAAAAAAGTGGACGGCATCGTGGAACTGGAATAAAGAGTCCGCAATTAAAAATGCCATCCGCGAATAAAAGATAAGCGAAGAGCATGAACGTAGTAACCGAAAAGAAATAAATGAATGGATCAACTCTAGCATTCTTGTGCCGCATAGCGAGCAAGCATTGGAACCACCTAAAGTATCGATACCGCTCATGCGTGTTGTGCAAAAAAATAAAGGTAGAAAGATACGCCTAGTGGGAGACTTCCGAGCTCTCAACGAATTTGAAAATTGCTACACAGCAAATGCCAACGTTTGTCGAGGGAAACTGCATCGTTGGAGGAAAATTAAAAATGAAAAAATTCTTGATCTTAAGAAAGCCTTCCTTCAAATTCACATTGACAAAAAACTGTGGCCATATCAAACTGTGATTATAAATGGGGAATGGTATTGTTTCACCAGAATGTGTTTTGGCATCAACGTGGCTCCAACAATAATGATTACAGTTCTTTGTCACGTGCTCATTATGAATTCTACCGTGAAGAAAGCATGTGATAATTACATTGATGATATATTTGTCGATGAAAGTGTAGAAACAGCTAAAAATGTAGCGAAGCATCTTGATTAATTTGGGTTGCAGTGTAAACCTCCAGAAAACCTAGAAAAAAGACGTGTTTTAGGATTGAGAGTCCAACGAAATAAAAATGGGGAACTGATATGGAAGCGGGACAATGTAGTACAATTCGAATCTTCAAATGACGATAACAGCTTTTTAACAATTTAGGTAAACTTATTGGACATTACCCGGTGGCAGGAAGTTTGCGTTTACAATCTTCATACATCAAACAATTAGCTGGAAATATTCCATGGAATGAGTATGTTTCTGAAGATTGCAAAGAAAAAATGAATGAGTTGATTCACCGTTTGGAAAAATAGGACTCGGTTAGTGGGAAATGGCTGGTACCAGTGAATGGAATAGCTGAGCTTCACTGTGATGCATCATCCATAGGGCTTGGTGTAGTTCTTCTAATTGGAGGAGTAGTTATTGAAGATGTAGCATGGCTACGACCGACGAGTGATACGTACCACTTTTTTTTTTTGTTAATTCACCTCCCCAAGGCCTCGAAGGCCACTTCAGACGAGGAGGCTACTTAATTGTGGTTATAACCCTCTCTCAACTCTATAACTCCGAAACACGAAACTTGTCGAACAAGGCCGCTGCGCGGAGAAACAAGTTGAGCGCGGTACTACCAGAGACTTGGTGGGGATCGAACTCGGAACCTCTTGCTTATGAGACGAGCGCTCAACCACTACACCACTACCGTATATCAATATAAGTGAACAAGATTCGATACTTTGAAGTCTAAATTTAGCCAGTAAATGGGATATAAAAGAACTCACAGTATACAGCGATAGCAAAAACACCGTGGGAGGGTTAAACCCAGTTTTAAAAGAAGAATATCGCGTAAAGACTCGGTGAATTTCTCGATTGTTAGTACAAAGACGGCTGAATACGATAAAGGAAATAGCAAAAGATATTAAGATTATTCTACAATGGATTCCAACTGAATTAAATTTGGCCAATCGACTTTCACAAATCCCTCAAAAACGGTGTTGAACAGTGTATGCAACCACATTAATTCAACAGAAAGACATATGGAAAGTTCACTCAATTGGTCATTTTGGTGTCGATTGAACATTGCAACTTTGTTTACGAAACAACCAGAATTTATCACTTAAGAAGGTTTCAGCAGTAATTGCAAGTTGTAACCAGTGCAACTCCATCGATCCTTATTCCGTAAAATGGAAGCATGGTCAGTTGAGTGTAAAGCAGAATTAGAATCGGGTTGCCCTCGATGTAACGCATGTTGGTGCAGAACTGTACTTATCAATGATAGATTGCGGCCCATCACGGTATACAGTGTGGCATAAACTGGTAACCAAAGCAGCGGCTGAAATGATCAAAAAGCTGGAAGAATTATTCTCCTTATTTGGACCACCAGTTTGCCTTTTAATGGGCAATGAATAATTTTAACATACGCTAACAAGGTTTGCTGACGAATGGGACCTTGATTTAGAATATCGAGCAGCTCATCGAGCTCAGGGCAATATTATCGTTGGACGCATACACAGAACAATTAAAAGAACAGTCGCATACTCACGCTGTTCAACCGCTCTGACAGTATTACTATACAATGAGATAATATCATCAAACTGTAGTAAAAGTCCATCGCAGCAATTTAAGCGAAAACCGATCGTTTATTCCAGATGTCAATACACGTAAGAAAACCGAAAAGAATGAAAAAGACAACATATTCAAGGAAGGTGACAATGTTTGGGTAAAACCAGCTCAAGAAACAAAATGTGATCAGTCGTGGATACCAAGTATCGTACGGAAGCAAAATACCTGGTCGTTCGACGTCGAAAAGTGAGACATGTCGTGGGAAGGGTATTCCCACGACATGTCTCACTTTTGCGTCGCCGTATTCCAGACTCTCAGAATATAAATGACTCATTTAACGATGGTCTTAATATACCAAAAGATAAAGTTGATAATGGTTAAGGAAGATATAACGAAGATGCTGTTCAAGTTCGAAATTATTCTCAAGAATGCAACGAACAAAAGGTACCGCGCTCTGGATGAATAATAAGACCCCCACAACTTATGAGTTAATTCACCAAGAGGGCATGTTCTGCTAGAGTTAGTGAATAAAAATTATTACGTATAGATGGTAAAAGTAGCGTAGATTAACGTGATGAAAGTCACGCATTCATTTATGATTATTGTTTTAATGGCTATTGTAGTTTTATGATTGTCATGGGAATTATAACTTTGTCTTTATATACGAGTTTATGTAATAGAACAGAAGGTTGAAAAGCGCTCAGATAGTTGTTTTTAATATATGTATAAAAATGCAATAATGCAAAAGTATCTCGTCTTGTACTACAAAAGTGTAATTCTCTGCGAAATCTGCCAGTAAAATAGCCTCATCAATAGTAACTGTTTCTTTGAGATGCTTTATATAGCTAGATTGTGATTTTGCAACAAATAAATGAGAAGTAATATTATCGAGGTTTTCCCAGGAATTCATTTAATGGAAGTTTTGTTGTTAATAGTTTAGTTCTATCTGTTGTTGTCCACTGTTTGAAATCCACTGACTGTTCATTTTCAGCACTGTAATATTGCTGTTTTGGATTATCATTTTGTGTGAGATACTTCTGGAAATAATTTTGGGCAGCTTGTATCCCAGAATATCTATTGCATTGGTGAATCATGCAAACTGTAGATTTTCTGCTGCAGACAATCTTTTTAATAATTTCATGGTAAGATGTTTTAAGGTCTATAGCACTCAGCATTAATTTAACATTTTGGTGTATTGTACACTCACAAACAGAATGTGTACCAATTGGACCTGCAAGGATGTACGATTTAGGCCGAAGACTGCAAAACTTAGAAAATCCAATTTTATGGCCTGGGTACTTTGTCTTATATGCCTTATAGAGCTCCTTTAAGTTAGACAAAATCAATATTTTTGACGTCTTTTTTACCTGGCATTTGCCTTGAATACTCTTCTTCACAGTAAAAAAGCTTTACAAGTTCTATAACATCTTTACTCATTTGATTCCATTAACCACATCAGGGTATGCTATGATGTCTTTTTGGTCGCGTAAAAACTTTGCAATTTAAATTTTGTGTTAGGAAACTGAAAACTCTTTTGCTGCTTTTCTGATAGACGACATTTTTAGGTTAATGTCAAAATTTGAAGTTTTTGTCTTCTGTTAGAAACCTCAAGTTTTTTTTTTATGCATTCTACTAGGAAGTCTAAATCGCCAGCTTTGGTTTGAATTTACTTTAGAACTTCATTTTTTAGTACAACAAGATCGGATTCGGTTACATCCAGAGCAATTGCAAGCTTCTTAATAACTTCTTCTTCAACTGGCTTTATCTTTCTCTTTCCAAGTGAAGCCTTTTTAGAGGTTTTGGGTAAATGAACTTTTAGAGGAGACACTTCAAGTTCGTATAAAGTACTGTTAAGCAATGATCTTGTTGATTCCAGTATAACTTATTTTTCTATATTATCTTCAGTTAATTTTATCTCCAACTCGTTCTCTTCTCATTCTTCACTTGATCGATAAAGATATCGTAAATATTAAAGCATCATTACATAAAACACATAGTCAGCTAAATCTGAATGAAAATATCACCACAGATCATGCAATTATTTCAAATATATTTAATAACTACTTTGTCTCTATTCGTGAAAACTACTCAAGGAAGTCATCAAAACGTACTTGTAGTGACTTTTTTAATTTATCTAATACTTATTCTTTCTTTAATGATCCTGTGAGTGAAGATGAGGTATCTACTCTTATTAATAATGCTCTTAAAAGTAATAAAAGTTATAGACATAACAGCATAACTACATTTTTTCTTAAACTTATCTCTCACATAATCTCAAAACCTCTTTGCGTTATGATAAATAATTCTTTTAAAAGTGGCAAATTCCCTGAAGTTTTTTATGTTGTTAAAGTCATTCTAATTTATAAAAAAGGCTCTTTACTAGACTTTTCTAACTATCAACCCATTTCGCTTCTTTCCAACCTAAGCAAACTTTTTGAGAAGGCTATGCATAACAGGCTATACAAGTTTCTAGAAAAAATTTAAATCCTTGCACCAACATCAATATGAATTTCGAAGCAAGCATTCCACAACCCTCGCACTTATTAATATTACTGAGATGATTAGAAGAGATCTAGATAATTAGCATTTTGCATGTGGGGTGTTTATAGATCTGCAAAAAGCTTTTGATACTGTGGATCACTCCATCTTTCTCACAAAATTGGAATACTATGGAATCAGAGGTATCCCACTAAAATAGTTTACTTCATATCTCCAAAACAGAACACAGTTTGTTTCCATTAATGGCACTAAATCTGGCTTACAGAATTGCTTAAATGGCGTCCCACAAGGTTCAGTTTTAGTACCACTTTTTTTTTCTACTTTTTATTAATGACTTAAATACTTCTTTTAAATTTGCAATTGCTTACCATTTTGCTGATAATACTAACATGCTTCTGATTGACAAATCACTTAAAAAAATCAACAAATATATTAATCATGATCTTGGAAATCTTGTTCAGTTGTTCAAATAAACTTTCTCTTAATTCTAGCAAAGCAGAGCTGATCATCTTTAAATCCAATCTGGCACCAATTAATAAGCACTTAAACTTCAGGCTAAGCGGACAAAAAATTTATCTTTTTAACTCTATTAAATATCTTATGATTAAAATTGATTCTAATCTTTCTTTTCAAGGCCATCTGAATAACTTAGCAATAAAATTCAGCAGATCTAGTGGAATGCTAGCCAAAGTCCGCCACTATGTAAATCTAGAAACTCTGCTAAATATCATGCTATTTTTGGATCCCATCTAAGGTATACATGTCAAGTATGGGGACAATCCCATTAACAAATCATTTTAAAATTGTTCCATATCCAAAATAAAGCCTTGAAAATAATATATATTCAGTATAATAACTTTAAATCTAATGTGCTATACCTAATCTCCAATATAATAAAATTAAATGACCTTGTGGTATTCCTTAACTGCCAATTTGTCTGGAATTATCATCACAAAAACCTTTCCCTATCATTCAACAATTTCTTTACAAGTACAAATTATCACTATCCTCTTCGCTCCATCAGTAGCTTAAACTTAGTTGTTCCAAAACACCATTCTGCTAAATATGGAAATAAATCCATTAAATATCAATGTATTATTAGCTCATGGAATAAACTACCTCCTGATCTAAAATCTCTTAATTCAATCTCTGAATTAAAAATCAAGCTTTTTAATTATTTGTTAAAAAATACAATTAAGTATTTAATACAAACTAGTATTGAAACTCTTTATATTGGTTTGTGATCCTTCAGTTTTTAATTTGATATTTTTAGCATTTTGAAATTCTCTTCTTATCCATCTATATATAATTCCTCGGGTTTCTATCTGCCATTTTTAAACTTTTTATTAAACTTTTTATTAGTACCAATATTTTGGTATTCTTTATTTATCAATCTATTTATTTATCTCTTTTTATTCAACTATTCTCTACTTTGTACTAAATCTTTGTTGTTGCTGTCATTATTTACTTAATTTTTGTTGCTGCTGTTATTGTCTTTATTTATGAAATTCTCCTTTTATTATAGTTGTTACCATTTTGTTTTATTATTATTGTTATTATTATTATTGTCGCTGTTGTTATTATTGTTCTTATTACAATTATTATTATCATTGTTGTTATTATTATTATTGTTATTATCATTATTATTTTTATAATTATTATTATTTATCAGTTATTATTACTATTTTCATCATTGACTATAACGTTATGTTGTATATTCAGGTATTTACTTTATATTAGTACTTTTATTATTGTAAATTTCCTTGAAATTTTATAACTTATTTGATTTGATATGTATATATATATATATATATATATATATATATATATATATATATATATATATATATATATATATATATATATATATATATATATATATATATATATATATATATATATATATATATATATATATACAGGGTTGGAAACAAAGTTTTTGCCGAGATATAATTTGTTATATCTATGTGTTTATGTGAGAGAAGTAAATCGCTTGTGTTTCTATGTATTCATAGAATATTCTTACTTTATAATTGCACTTAATAAATGAAAATAAATAATATTCAGGTATTTATTTATTGTGAAAATAAAAAAATGAACATTTTTGTTTTATAAGAATTATTGCTAAGGGTATTGTTTTGCGTTTTTTTGATTGCATCAATGAATTTTGACAGAGAAAGCTAAAAGATTCGAAATTTGTGGAAAGAGTGGCACCGTCAGATTTTTATTTATTTTCACCCATGAAATCGGCTTTGAAAGGGAAAATTTTCAACAATGCTGCCGAAATCATGCAGGATGTTCAGCTCTGGATCAATGCAAAGCCCCCTGAATTTTTCGCAACTGGCATTGCCAAGCTGCCGGACAGATGGCGAAGATGCATTGAGAGTGATGGTAACTATTTTGAATTCCTTAGAGAGGATGATTAATAAATTTCTTGTTGTATGTTTCGTGATTCTCGTAAGTCGGCAAAAACTTAGTTTCCAACCCTGTATATACGGTTGCAATTGTACAAGTTTCGTAATAAGTCTAATAAATATAACAATTTTTTTCAGTTAAACAACATGTTTCATATATATATTAACATTATATCATTATTATTACATTAATCATTGTTACTATATAACTAGAGCCGTACCAAGGGCGGGGCCGGCCGGGCCGCGGCCTGAGGCGCCAAAATTGGGAGGGCGCAAACTTTAATAAATTAAAAAAACAATAATCAGTTTATGAAACTAATTTTTACGGCGTCACTGCTGTTGATAAAAAAATTAATTAAAATTCCGTCTCTTGACACAAACTCTAAATATTAAAGCTCATATACTGAACAAAAAGGCGCCCTATAACACTAATATACCTTTGAAAACTTTTCAGCATTATAATTCTATTATGAGTCGAACCCAAAAGTTATCTGGTGCTGAATTTAAGAAGAATAAAAAACAGCGCCAAGAAAGTGACGAGAAACTACAAAACTGTTTCAAAAAGTGGTTGGTAACAAACTCAGTGGAGAAAAAAAATTATTTCAGAGGATATTTGTATTGAAATTAATGACAATTCAACAGATCCTATAATTGAATTTAATTGAGTTCAGATCATCATTTGGAATTAATTGAAGAGGAGATTTTCATCAGCCAAAGTCAAGAAGAATTTTGCACAACTGATTCAGAACCAACCAGGGAAGATGAAAATGCCTAGCTTTCAGACCCAGCTGAAATGGACGAGGATGAACTTCATTCAGAAATCTCAGAAATTCTAGTGGCCTCGGAAGAAAATTTTCAACATAGGGATCCAGCAACATGGGCTAAAATAACGGACAAAACAAGATGCTTTTTGATTGAGCATAGGCCAGAGCAAGACAGAAGAGAATTTTTCCCAAACACGCTGTGTGATTTTGACAACAGAATGCGACACTTCAGCTCAAAATGGTATGAAAAAATTCATCCCAATGGTAAAAAATTTGTTCGCACTTGGCTGCAGTACAGCAATAAAAAAAATTCTTATTTTGTTTTTGCAGTTTGTTATTTTTAACAACAAAAACCAACAATTTCTCAGAAATTTCTAAAGGGTTTTGTGACTGGAAAAAACTAAACCCAAAAATTCCTGAGCATGAAAACAACAATGAACACCAAAGATGCTATTCTGATCGGAAAACTCTTGAAAAAAACCTCAAGGAAGGAAAGACCCTGAATTCTGATCTGTAGAGAGTTATTAGTGGAGAGATGAAAAAGCGGAGAGATATCTTAAAAGTGATTGTTGTTGCAATTTTTTTCTGTGCCAAGAACAATCTTGCCCTTCGGGGAACAACAGAAGACATCGGTCAACAAAACAGTGGCATTTTTCTGAGCTTAACTGAGTTGATTAGCCATTATTATCCTTTAGTGGCTGAACACATTGCGTCCGTTAAAGCAAAAAAAACCACAACATCCTACTTTTCTCCTTGAATTCAAAATGAGCTGATTGAGTTACTTTGGCAGAAAGTCAGGAAATAAATTTTGTCAAATATCAAAGAAGCTAAATACTACTCTGTTCTGTTAGACTGCACTCCAGATACCTTCCACAAAGAGCAGATGACTCAGATCATCAGGTATGTCCGCATCAGTGATGAAACCTGCACAATTAAGGAAAGTAAATATCAAGCTGCCGCAATGATGGACAACTTTGAAAAATCTAGCCCGATCGACATTTTGCAGCTCATTCATAAATATTCTTTGACCGATGCTTATCCCAACACAACAATTGCTATTCGCATCTTCCTCACCATACCAGTCACAGTTGCTACGTGTGAGAGAAGTTTCAGTAAACTTAAGCTCATAAAACACTATATGAGGTCAACAATTGGCCAGAACGTTTGTCTAGTTTGGCTATAATTTCAATTGAAAATGAAGTGGCAAACAACATTGATTTTGATGATGTCATTAGTGAATTTGCCTCAAGAAAAGCCAGAAAAGTGGCATTGAACTAAAGTTTGTGCAACCTTAATGACAAATTTTACTTATAACTTGATGTGATAAATTTTGTGATCAATAAATCATTTTTTTCGTTTAATTTTCTTCTTTTTTTTTTTTTTAAGGAGGGGGAAGGGGAAGTTAGGGGGAAAGGAGGGGAAGAGGGGCGCAATATATGTATATATGTATATATATACATATGTATTTCTACTACTAATATATAATGTATATATTAGTAGTAGAAAATCACTTGACAAAAATTTTTTCCATTTAACACTGTGTTTCATCAACAAAGATTCATCAGAAATGGATGATCAAATTAATAAAACTTCAATTTATACCAAAAATTAAATTACAGGAAGTTGCAAATGTCTTAACTACTGTAAATGTTCACACATTTGTGGAATTTGCTGACACTATTATAAAAAGAATTCTTTAGAAATGATTACTTATGCTATTTTTTTAAAATGTTTTTTTAAAAAGGCTAGTTAATGTAAATATTATTTGAACTCATTTATTTTTATAGTTTTTTAGGAGAAACTTATTTTCGTGCCTACATTTAGAAATTAATTCCGATCTTTTGTTTAAAAAGCATTCTTGATTTGCATGTGTAATTATTTCAAATTTTTCTTGTAGGCATAGTATGCATTTTTTGGAAATATTGTTATATGCAGGCGCTGTTTTAAGGATAGACCAATTCAGTATAAAATCATCAATATTTTTTTCTTTTAATTCCCATATATATTTTGACAGCATGGTGTCTTTTGAATACTTTTTATTCTTGAAAGATTGCTTATGATTGGCAAAACGTTTTTTCCATTCAAAATATTGTTGATGAAACACAGTGTTAGATGGAAAAAATTTTTGTTAAGTGATTTTCTACTACTAATATAATTGCTCTGTTCTTTTAAGAACATTGAGCACTCCATTGTGTAGAATACTTTTTAAAGTTGTTTAAATATATATATATATATGTATATATATATATATATATATATATATATATATATATGTATATATATATATATATATATGTATATATATATATATATATATATATATATATATATATATATATATATATATATATATATATAACATTTGAAATTTTTTTAAGCTATATTTTTAAATGACAAAATAAGCTTAGAAGTACTGTGTTTTCATGAATTTGAATTTGAAACAAGAGCAAACACGATAAAGTCAGGTTTTAATGTGGATTTGAGGGAAACGTAGCGGGAGGGGAGTTTAATGGTGAGAGAAAAGGGAAACAGAGGTAGATTTCATGTCAGGACAAGAATCAGTCCCAGAATGCAGTTTACTGAAATCAGAGTCAGTTTATGTAATAGAGAATCGTTTGAGTTTATGTAGCGTTGTTATTACAATTGTGTAACAAAGTAGCTCTTTAGAAAGTGTAAGACTAGGAAAATGGTGGATTGTCCTATATTTGGAAGTTTTAATGATTTAAGAGCAGTAATGTTGCCAACATATGATTATGTCATAAAATGCTATTTTCTTATAAGACATAATCTCAAACCATATACATCATCAAAAGAGCCAATTGTAAGTGAAGTATCTGCTATTTTAAATTGAAAATTGAAAATATATGGTTAAAAGCTTCTATTCCTGTAGATTCTAATACCCGAATATTACAAATGATACAAGGGCATCATGACAAGTATATAAATTTGTTAAGATCTATAAACAGAAAAGATCGGAAAAACATACCTTGTTACATATAAAGAATATGCTAAATGCATATTTGATATTGCTGCCTGTAAATGTTTAGATTTCCAACATTTTATTTGTTCAAAATAAAGGTAAGTCCTTTTTCTAGAGCAGGAGTTTTTAAATGATCAATGATCGTCCAGAAAAATGGTTATGAGTAACTTTGATAGTGCTACAACGAACCCATTGTTTTTGAAAGATGCCAGAAAACGTAAATAAATGCAGAGAAAATTTAAATTTATTTAAGAAAACTCAATCATTTAACAAATTCCACAATAATATCAACGTTTACTGATAGTGAAGATAGCATTGAAGAACAAGAGAAAGTAACAGAAAATTTCACTGTTAGTGACAATGAACAAAAAGAGAGACATTTAACAGGTTCTTCAGCATTAGAAGATAAGAAAATTACTCAAATGCGCATTAAACTGCCTTCAGTTTCCTCCAACTGTGATCGCACAGGAATTTTCTATAGAACTGCGGCTGCAGTTTCAAGCGCTGCATTGCAGGAGTTGGGTTTAATAAATAAAGATGACAAAAGTAAAGTAAATGAACGAATGAAAATTAGACAAGCAAGGTCAAAGAACCGGGGAAAACGCATTCAAAACAGTCCGGACCTGATTACCGAAAATAGAGGATTGTATTTTGAAGGAAAAAAAGATAAGATAATTATTCAAGAAAAGAAAGGAACTAAGTTTTACAAAATGATTACTACAGAAGAGCACATTTTGCTAATAGAAGAACCAAACTCGTAGTTTTTAGGCCACGCAATACCATTATCTGATAATGGTAAACACATTGCAGAGAGCATAATTGAGTTTTTACAATACCACGAACATGACCAACAACGTGTCGCATTTACTACGATTGGATATGATAGAACCTTTGTAAATACGGGAGTCAATAATGGTGTGATTTCGTTGTTGGAAAACAAAATAGGAAGATTACTGCAATGGTTAGTTTGCTTATTCCATGGTAACTAACTGCCTTTACGTCATCTTTTTTTATTCTCTAGATGGTAAAACATTGGGTCTCAATGAGTTTAAGGGGGAGTTAGGTAAGAAACTGCAAAACTTTCCTAAGTTGTCTTTAGTTCCCTTTTTACCAATTGAAAATAACCTTTTTTTTATTAGAAAATGTAATAGATTTAAGTACAGATTAAAAGTACTTAATGGAAGTTACTGTATGTAGTGGAAACTGCAGTTTAGATTTATTATTGAAAACCCCTGAAAAAGTAATCTAACTTTAGATGGCTTACATTTGCGATTTGTTTTTTTGTTTGTTTGTTTATTTCAAAGTTTAATAACTTTTATATTTAAAAGTTTATGAATAAAAACACTTGCGGGGCAAGTAGAAGGCATTATTTTGATTAACACCGAGCCCCAATTGTTGGTATTTACAATAACCGTATAATATATTTATATTTTACAAATTATTTATTGAAAATTATAAATGTAAAAATAAATAACGATTAGTTTAAGAAATACTTCAAGATCAACATTCATGTTAAGACTAATAATCAAGTAAACAAGAAAAATCGAAAGAAAAGAAAAAAACAAAAAAAGAAATAAATTTAACAGCACGTATTTACAAGTGCCATACTATATACGTATATTATACAAAGCATTTATTGAAAAATATAAAAATAAAATATATAACAATTTGTAATAAAGTAATATTTAAATAAAGAATGAAAAATTAAAAACAAAAAAGTACTTAATTTACAAAAACCGTAATATTTATGTATATTAAAACCAATTTGTATAAAAGTAAAATAAATAACAATTCATTGATAGTTAAAAAAATATATATATATTCAAGAACTCAGATTAGATTTCAACAATAACTTTTAAGATTAGAGGAGGCACCATAACTGAATTAATGAAAAAAAGGTTGATAAGTTCTGAGACATTTTATATAATTAAATTTTAGTATTAAAAGAAGCATTTAAAATCGGATATGCTAAAATCCATAAGTAAGAACACCTGTTTCGATTCATTTTTTGGCATAAGTAAAATACTTCAAGAACAACATATATATTTCAAATTCTTTTGGCGCACTTATTCTAGTTTTTGCAAATTTTTTCCAGCCAGTTCACACACAAGCCAAATTATGCTTTGCTCACACATATGCAAATTTATATTTTGTTCACACATGCCAAATTTTTGCCAATTTTTGCAACTGCTTTCCAAATTCTTTTGGCGTACTTATGCCAATTTGCACTTATGCCAATGTTTGAAAATTCTTTCGGCGCACTTATGACAGTTTGCACTTATGCCAATGTTTGAAAATTCTTTTAGCGTACTTTAGCCAGTTTGCACTTATGCCAGTTTTTGCAACTACTTTGCACTTATGCCAGTTCGCGCTTATTCAGCGGCCTCCATAAGTACGAACTGGCGTAAGTGTGAATCGGCATAACTGCGCTAAAAGAATTCGCATAAACATAAGCGCAAAGCAGTTGCAAAAACTAGCATAAGTGCAAATCGGCATAAGTATAAACTGGCAAAAGTGCGCCGAAAGAATTTGCAAACATTGGCTCAAGTGCGAAGCAATTGCAAAAGTTGGCATAAGTGTGAATTGGCATAAATGCGAACTAGCATAAGTGCGTTAAAAGAATTTGTAAACGTTGGCATATGCGCGAATTAGCTAGATGCGATTCGCACTTATGTGCGAACTGGTATTTATGCCAATTTGCACTTATGCCATATCAATCAACTAAAGAATAGAATAAGCCATATCAATCAACTAAAGAATAGAATTAAGTCAATGCGTTTGCAGTATATAAATAATAATATTAAAGTTGGTATACCTACTTCGTAGACGTTATGTTTACATGGAGTTAACATATTTTTGGAGTTAGTTTGTTTTGCCAACCGGGGTTAATTTATTTTACGGGAAGTTAATCTATTTGGAAATAGATTTCCCTGGTTAATTTTTTACGCAACAGGAGTTAACTTATTAAGGGGATTAATTCATTTCGCATTACCAAAATTTGTTTATTTACGCTTCATTTTTTATTTCCACTAAGGATATGTTTTATTCGAAGAATTTTTTAAAAAAACTTTCTGAGTACTCTGGCTCCCCATATATCCTTTTTCTGGAATGTGTTGCATAATCCTATTTGAGCAGATAAATTTATACAAAATATAAAAGCACAAGAAATACAACTAAACAAATAAATTAACAATAAATATTTTTTTTTAAATAATTTCGTAATTTATCGTTTTTTATAAATAACAAATAAAAATAGTACGCAATTATAAATAGTATATTAAAATTGAAAATAATTAACTTAAACAATACAAAGAAAGGTAAACAAAAATAATAAAAAACGATTAAAAAAAGAAAGAGATTTGTAAATCCAAATAAATCGAAAAAAATCGAAACACAAAATCTTAAAAAAAATTGAATAAAATTTGAGAAAATAAATATGTTGATGAAACAAACTCTTAATAAAAAAATCAATGCTTACAATACCCAGAATATATTTATGATTCATCATCTGAACTAAAAAAAGCAGGCTTGTTTCTTTTAGGCATAGTTTTTTTAGGCGCTTTTTTCACAGTTGTATTTAGAGAACTATCAAATTGAGTTAAATCACTGCGTTTTCGAGATCGTAAGTTGTATTTAGAAGCCTAGAAAAAAATGCTTAATATAAATTCAGAAAAAATTAAGACTATCTATATAAATGACACGGTTGGTCGATGGATGGCCGATGACACGGTTTTTAAAATGGGGGACAGTCATCAATTTCTAAATTCTAGATTGTATCCCCTCCCCAATATACTATTTTTGAATAAATAAAAATAGACTTCAAAGCCAACAATGCAGGGGCCCCCTGTCTCCCCGCCATCATTGTCCTTGAAGTCTACTTATTATTTATTCAAAAATAGTATATTTATTTTTATAAAAGAGATATTCAAAAAAAGTATATTTATGCAGAAATACACTATTTAAAAACAGTGTATTTATAAAGAAAAAAAAGACACTTAAAACAGAATATTTTGAAAAGAAAGATATCATTTAAAAAATTAAAATAGTTGTTTAAAGCAAAACATAGAAATAATATTTTGCTTTGAACAGCTACAAATAAGTTAGTCAAATAAGTCAGTATAAGATAAAAACTCAGGAAAATAAATTGATTTTCAAAGAACTCAATTATTTAATTTCTTTGGAGGTTATATTCTAGTAAGATTTTTTTAAATGAAAATTTTAAATGAAAATTAAAAATGCAAATGTAGTTTTATTATCATATAAAATCAAATTGAATTTGCACCTTCATTTATATCATCTAAAACTTTTTAATTTTTTAATATATTTAATGAATTAAAATTTTAAATGTGAAATGCAAAAGGATTTTTTAGTATTTCACATTGAACTTTAGAAAAAAAATTTAGACAATTACCCCTAAACTTTTTATTGATCAAAAAAGGTTAAAGCAGTATATATATTGAATAGTTTTGATCAAAAAGCAGTATTATTGAAGCAGAATGTTTAAGTTTTTGAATGTTTACG
The DNA here is from genome assembly GCF_038396675.1 of Hydra vulgaris. Taxonomy (NCBI): domain Eukaryota; kingdom Metazoa; phylum Cnidaria; class Hydrozoa; order Anthoathecata; family Hydridae; genus Hydra; species Hydra vulgaris. The sequence continues at coordinate 4,948,169 of NC_088931.1, forward strand.
TAACATTTTAAATATTGGCCTAATGTACTTTTTTAGCCAGACAAAAGGCCAAAAAATTACATTTTAAAAAGGATATAAGTAACAACAAATAAAGTTAACAGTTTATTTGTTTAACTTTATTTATTCATTTAAATTGCTTTTTCATAGTCTAGTGAACTCGGTGAGGTTGGGGAGGTTTTAATAAATTTAATAAAAAATATACATAAATAATAAGTAGTTAAAAACAAAAATATTATAAACTTTTCTTAAATTCATTTTTATATTTAATTTAAAAAATGTTTATAAACAAGGTAATCTATTAAGCCTATAGGCCTAATAGATTACCTTGTTTAAAAACATTTTTTAAATTAAATATAAAAATGAATTTAAGAAAAGTTTATAATATATTTTTTTAAATTGTTTTAATTGTTTTAATTTTTTTAATTGTTTTTCTGCCAACGGTCTAGGTCCAATACATTGAAACGATGGAATAATGGACCGTTTCATGTATAAAAATATCCTGAAAGATGTTATGTTACCTCATGCTGAATGGAATATGCCAATAAAATGGGTTTTTCAGCAAGACAACAATCCGAAACACACTGCAAAAGTAGTCAAGCAGTGGTTTCAAGACAAATAAATTTTAAAAAACTTCTATGAAATAATATTCAGAAGTACAGACTACTCAGTTAAAAAATAGCTTGTTATAGTACAAAAGAAAAAATAAATTAAATCTATCTCTATCTTTTTTTGACTTATTTAGATTTAAAATCCTGAAACCAACATTTTTTCCGCATTAAAACAAAATAAAACTTACATTTAATGATTTATCTAAAGTGTCATTTACACCAGATCTTCTAGAATGTGAAATTTGAGAACTTTGAGATATAGTAGTATTTTTTATTTCAGTTGGACCTTTACAATTAGAAATCTTGAACGCCAGGTTTTCTTTATGAGGAGTGCTAGTCAGAAAAGCTTGTAAAGTTTCTCTAAACAAAAATGATAAGATTATAAAAAAATAAACAGAATCTCATAAGTGTAAACTTAACCAACTTGTTTCATCATTACTAATAATAATCATGTGTTTATGTTGTTAGTAACCAAAATATAAACACACAATAAATAAATAAAAAACTTACTCCAAACATTTTTCAGCCAAGTTAACTTTTTCATCAAAGGCCAGACTGTCTGTTGAAACTTTTTTATTTTCAGACTCTTTGCGTTCTTCATGTAGAGCTAGTACCTGAAGCTGTAATTCACGTAAAATATTGTAGTTAATTCTATCAAAATCTTTATAACGAGCAGCTGTAATTCCAAGAACAATTGTACCCAAAACAAAAAATATTTTCCTGAAAAACCAGATCCATTTGTGAATATTTTCCTAAAGTATTTTTTTATACTTTTAAAGAATGCATTATTAAACATACGTTTAATCATGGGTGGATCTATGGGAAGGGGGGGAAGGGTAAATTAGGCAGGCTGTTTCAATGTTAAAAGAAATTTTAATAAATTTATGTAGTGCAAAATAAAATTGGACTGTTGGGATATCAATATGACTTCAGACTTATGAGTTTCATAGTTATATAGATTAAAAAAGTGTAAGACTAATATTCTGAGAAAACTAACTAAAAAAGTTTTACGATTTAATCCTAAAATTCCTGCACCCCCTCCCCCCTCCTACTTTATCAGATTCTAGATCAACCTAATCAAATAACCTAAAAATCGCTCTCTTTTACAAGATGGTCTGCATCCGCCCCTATGTTCAATATAACATACTTAATCTATATATTATATTAAATAAAAACAAAGCTATTACACTATTGTCTTGCTTTGAAATTTCACTGATTGCCCATTTTACATAAAGCCTTTCACATATTATGAGCAAAGAAAGAAATACGAATAAAGGTAATCGACCTGAATATGTCCTAGGGGTGCTAGTAAATAAATAACAAACTACTGTTGCAACTAAATAAAAGGCAACAGATTGAAAACTAATAAATTCTCCAAGAAGGATTGTTTGAAGATTGGTAAGTCTCTCAACACTTTGAAATATAGAGTCAAATGTTTCTGAGAACATTGTTTTTTGCTGTTGAGCTTGTTCTCGAACTTCTTGGAAAACATCCTTAGCAGATTGTGCTGATTTAACAAGGACTTCTTTTAGGATTATTTCATTTTGCAAAATTTCTTTTTGATTTTGTAGACTTTCTTTTTGAGATATCAAAACTTGTTGTTGCTGTAGGACTGATTGAGACAATACTTCTAAGGATTCAATTGAAGACTTTGAAAGCTTGTTTATTGTTGATTCAGTATTTTCTCTCCACAAAGCACTCTGCATATAAAAACATATATCAGAAACATGAGTAAAGAATTCTGTATATGATTGAAAAGCAACAATATCGGATCCCATTTCACGAGTACATTCTTTGAAATTTGAAATATGACACGGATAAATCTTTAATCCCGATTTTTTTAAATGACAGTTAGAAAATTGCAGAGCAAGATAGCTCTGTTCAATATCATTCATATCTCGACAACTTGATGAAAGTTTTAAAAGTGCTTCTTCCCAACAAGTAACCTCTTTAAATTTCTTTTTATCATTTGTTAATTTTTCAAAAGTACTCTTACCCCTTTCAAATCGATCTTTATCGTCTGATAATTGAAGGTTGAGTTGAGGGCTAATGAATTTGAAACATACTGAAATTATCAACCAAGTAAATTTCATCTCTTAGTTTTTTAGTATTTATATATTTGTATTTATATATTTGCGAACTTTTTGTTTTTATTGTCTTTCAAAGAAATATATAATTTTAAAATTTTCCGCGGCGGAACTCAGCCAATCAATAATTCGGATAATTCTTGGGGCAAGTAAAATTTAGAATATCTGAAATTTAAAATTTGTAACATACCTTCAATAAAAAGAAACAAATTTATACGTAAATTAGCATTAGCTCCCCCTGCGGATCCCCCCTCCCATCTTTTTTGCCTACGCCTCTGATTTACATATTCTTCAAAAAACGTATTTCGAGCTAAAGGATTGTGTAAAGCAAGTATGAAATAGGAAATATATATGCTTACTGCTATATATGCTTACTGCAGGACTGAGTGGATATTGTGACCATGTAATGGCTTTGTTGTTAGAATTAAGTGATTACTCAATAAAATTTCTCTAAAAAGTCCCAACAGAAATTTCTTGTGCAAGTAAACAACGACAATGGGGCATACTTGGTAAAAAATATATAAGTAAAGCTCCTATATTGAGTTCAACTGTTAAAAGAAAAAATAATAAGCGTGGTATACCCAAAGACTTAGTACTCAACAAACCTTTAATGTTAAAATAAAAAATGACAAATCAGATTTGCGAAAAAAACAGGAAAATGGATATCAGACTCAAATACAAATGGCTTTAGGCATATCACAAGTGACATTGTGTGATTCTATTGTTTATACATTAAAAGGATGCGTTGTTGTTTGAATTCCTTTTGATATTATGTAATTTAAGACTAATTAAATTGAGCAATAAATTACATGAAAAATAAAGTATTATTGCTTCTTTGTCTTATTTCCTTATCTGATACTGATTCTGGATACAATTAATTTACAAATATTATAGCACCAGAAGGATGATAATATTGACAGAGCAACTCAGTGCAATAAATGATGCATACTGTACTTGAGTATGGTTTTTAAAAACAGTTAGGCATTCTCAAATCAGTTCATTCTCTAAAAGTCCAAAAAGGTATCCTACAAGTACAAATAATTAATCCAGAATTTTATTTGTCTTGATATTTTTGTTTTTGACAACTTAAACAACCATCCAAGAGGAGAAAGTGCGAATCCATTTTAAAAATAAACAAGAGTCATAAAAAAACAGATCAAACGCACTTATTTTTGGTTTCGGACCTTTTTTTGCATGGAATCTATGACGTTTTTTTTTTTATTTTTTCTTATTTTACAACTTTTGAAAAAAAATCATAAAATTTTTAAAACTCACTGTTATCACCTGGGTCCACCAAAAATTATATATCATTAAACCTGCCTACTTCTAGAACAGTCAAAGATTTAAACAATTTTGGTTCAGTGAAAATATTTTCATAATTAAACTCGTTTTAATTTTTTATTTTAACCACATAATGAACTATAGAATTTATTTTTGTTAGTTTTAAGTTTTCATTTTTTAAGGAACTCGTTTTCATTTTTAAGGAAATTAATTCCTTTTTTAAGCTGCTTTAACTGCTCTTTTAAGGTTTGACAATTTTAACAAACACCTAATTCTTTGGGACATTCGATATAAAAATTTATATTGTTTTCTATACTGTAGCAAGTTTTACTTTCTAAAGTTTCTGTTGATATATTGCAAGTCAGCCTTTTTTTTTTAATTTTTCTTTCTTTTTAAATAATGTTTTCTTTACATAAAAAAATACCAAGCAAACATGTCTGCATGGGCCCTACATGGGTTTTAACCTGGGCACGTGGGCATGGGATACAGTACACGGGCTCCTTATGGGTCTCATATGAACCAGCCCATTCAAATATTAAATATAATTAATCTGTATAAATCACAAAACATTCTGTCAAATGTTTTTCTTGAAAATACGCTTGAAAAAACGCTTTCACTTGAGTTTTACGAGACACTAAAACTTTTCCACAAAAATAACCTATTAGCTGATTTTGTTATGTATTGTTACTCAAGAACAAAACGTAGAAAAGTTAAAAAAAGCTGTCGATTCAATTCTATCAAAGAAGGCTACAGAAAAAATTCAAAATGAGGTATATATATTAACAAAGCTTCAAGTAGTTTACAAACTTTTGATTTTCAAAATCATTTTTAAAATGCTTTAATTGTGATAAATGCTTCAGAAATAATTGAGAGCAAAGAGTCATATGGCACTAATTCTGATGTTGAGTTTATATCGACATCAGACAAGAAATGTGACACTAAAAATGATTTTGACACGTCTGTCTGAAAGTACTTCTAGTGAAGTCAGTACTAGCGAAGTTGACATCAAGGACAGTTTACATAATTGATATTTATAACATTTCTCATTCCGCTCCATCAGATCTATTGCAGATTCTAAGATACGCTGGTTTGCAATTGCCAAAAGATCCAAGATCATTACTTCACACTACGAATTCAATTCAACTGCATCCAATTTCAGGAGGAGACTATTATCACTGTGATGTTGAAAATGGCATAACAATATTGTTGCAACATTATGATCTTTTAAATATTGATAATACAATTTTGATAAACATTAGCATTGAAATGCGATATTTTTTATAGAATAACAATAGAATCTGATCATTCTGGATCATCGAAGCTATCATCAGCTGGTGAATATTTAAGAAACTTTGTTGATGAAATGAAAATTTTGATGTATAGGGAAATAACTTATTTAAGAAAACAGTTCTCTTAGGTGTACAGAAAAGAATGAAAAGTTTGTGGATAAAAGGAGATTTAAAGTATAGGTTTTCATCAAAGGTGGTAAAAAATATATCAGCAAAATTAATAGATTTACAAAATAACGTGTCAAATAAGTTCTGCCGCAAACCTAGATCTCTAAGTGACAACAAACACTGGAAAGCAACAGTATTCCGCCAGTTTTTATTGTATATAGGCTCATTTAAACTGTTTGGTATTGTAACTAAAGCAATTTATAATTGTTTTAGTTACAACACCAAACATTATAATTTTGTTACGCTCTCTGTTGAACTGACATATTTATTGAGTCCAGATTTAGTTAGATGTACAGAATATTTAGATTATGTTGAAAAGTTGTTGATAAACTTTGTTCTTAACTTTAAACAACTTTACGGAGAGACCCAACTAGTTTAAAATGTTCATTCATTAATTCATTTAGTTCAAGATGCTAAAAGGTTTGGAGCATTAGATAATATTTCTGGTTTTCCTTTTGAAAATCAGTTAAGAGAATTAAAAAAAATGGTTCGTCGACCACAAAATCCGATTACGCAGATTGTATGTCGAATGGCTGAAAAGACAAACACTATTCACAAAAAAGAAAGATTATTTGAAGGGACTGCTGATAAAAAAAAAATGTACAAAAAAAGCATGCATCAGGGCCAGTGCCCAAAAGTTTGCATTGTTGTTACTATCAGCAATACCGACAGTATTAAGCAGATAATAAATTTGCATCAACTACCCAAGGTGACGATTGCTTTGAAATATTGGGAAAACCATCAGTGCTCTTAAATATTCTTCTTAATGAAAATTAAGAAGCAATTGTTGTATATGACACTTTTAAAGAGTTAGAATCATTTTTTGAATACCATTTTGACAGGAAATCTTAAAAATAGTATTTTACAGCTCGGTAGGAAATTTGTAATAATGCCACTAATGTATATATATCTTGAGCAACACAATAGCAATAAATGTGAACATATTTTAAAGAAAAACACGATATTTTTTAATCTTGACATGTTTCGTAGTTAACATACTACATTTTCAAAAGATAAAATTACAATTTAAAACTCTAGATATAAATATAAAATCAAAATTTGAAGACATCAAAGAGAAATATTAACAGACAAATAGAATTGTTATAAACCAATAAAAATTATAATACAAATTATAATACCATAAACAGCAAAAAAATAAAAAAACTAGATAGACAAATTTATATTATAATGAACAGTTTGTTTGTTTAAAGATGGGTTTTCCCATTTAATATGGAGTGCTTCTTTAATTTTCAATTTGCTTTTGTTAGAAGCAGTATCCCAAATTTTAAAGCAATTATAGTTACTTAGATTTTTACAGCTAACAGATGAAATTAAATGCTTATAAACATTAGATTGCTTGTCACTTATAAGATGCTCATGAATCCTTGTTGTTAAGTGTCTGGAGGTTTCTCCAATATAGCACAAGAAAATTTGTAAACAACATTGGATTTGAGAAGCTTAGGAAGTGGATCTCTTATAAATAAACTGTTTTGTAATTTGTTGGTAGTGAAAATTAAATTAGTTAAAACATCTTTACAATATTTTTTAATGATTTTATAAACTTAAGATTTAGTAAAACTTGAGTAAAACCCTATAAATGGAAGCTTATAATATCTTATATTATGATTATCAAGACTATTTATTATGGATGAATTTAACTTTTTATCAACAAATAATTTAATTTCAGAGTCAATTATTTTAGGTGGATATTGGTTATTTTTTAAAACATTAGAACGTTCTATCAATTCAACAACGTTTAAGACTAATTTTATAACAATAGGGAACAAAACTAGAAAATACAATATATAAATAGTGGTAGTGGTGTAGTGGTAAAGCGCTCACTTCATAAGCGAGAAGTTCCGAGTTCAATCCCCACCACGTCCCTGGTAGTACCGCACTCAACTTGTTTCTCCGCGCAGCGGCCTTGTTCGTTAAGGTTTGTGTTTCAGAGTTATAGAGTTGAGAGAGAGTTATAACCGCAATTTTTTTTTTTTTTTGGCAATTCACCTCCTCAAGGCCCAGAAGGCTACTACAGACAAGGAGGCTACTTAATTGTGGTTATAATCCTCTCTCAACTCTATAACTCCGAAACACGAACCTTGACGAACAAGGCCGCTGCGCGGAGAAACAAGTTGAGCGCGGTACTACCAATGACGTGGTGGGGATCGAACTCGGAACTTCTTGCTTATGAAGCGAGCACTTTACCACTACACCAATACCGCATTCACTAGCCTCCTCATTTGTTGTGACCTTCTCGGCCTTGAGGAGGTAAATAACAATATATATATATATATATATATATATATATATATATATATATATATATATATATATATATATATATATATATATATATATATATATATATATATATATATATATTCCGTATTATGTTGGATAAAAGTAAACAAACAAATGCAAGACCAGAGTAAAAATAAAATAATAATCTTTTTTCTTTCTTTTAGTTCAAAGACTACAGGCCCTATCCAAACCAATAAGCAATGAGATCCTAACCTTAGGGGAAATTTTCTAATCTTAACCTAACCCTGCCCTAACCCAAATCCTTCGATGAGTTATCGACTCTCTTGCGTGTTCTCCCTAAATCAGTTGATGCATGTACAATTCCTTTTTATGTTTTTCCTAAATCGGTAGACCTTTGAACACTCTGCTTATCCTGCTAATCCTATTTAAATAAGTCAATAAAACAAAAATAAATAATAAAACAAATAAAAATAAATAATAAAGACAGTATAAAACATTTACAAAAAAAAAACAATTCTGAATTAAATTGTGCTTGATTTTTTGTAATTGCAGTTTATTTTAGTTTCAAATTTTTGCATGGTTTATCTTTTAATAATATTTAAACTATATAAGTAACATTAGGATCAAAAAGTTGAGCATTATAAATTACTACATTGATGGTATGTTTTTTATTAAGATGTTTGCAATAGTTGAATTTAATGATTCTGGTAGTGAAATTATTCCAGTAAATAGGTTCTACACAGAGGAGGAAGATCAATGCTTTTGGCCTAAGTTTTTGCCTTTTTCAAAAGTATCGAAGTTGGTCAACCAACAAGCCAATCCTTATCCTGCATGGAAAAAATATGTTCAAAATTTCATTGAAATAAATGTCATTCAAAATTTCTCACAATTTCTGAAAATATATATATATATATATATATATTGTTATAATTTTTTTTCTTTTGTAGTTTCTTTTCAAATACTGCCCACTCCATTGCTTCAAAAAACAAGCAGTAATAGTTGTATATTTAACTCCTCTCCACTTCCTGAAAAGCCATCACAGTTGAAAAGTATAAGGTTTCATTATATATTTACATATATTTTATTTCTCTTGTCAGAAGTGTCAGGTGATAAGCGGTAATCCAATTGGACAACCCGTTTTCAATGTCTCTCACGTTCAATTTTGATGTAGAAGCATTCCTCTTTACAGCCTCTGTAAAGAAAATTAATAAGAATTGAATAATAACTCAAAAATTTAAGAAAGCAATTATAAATCTTAATAAAAATTAAATAATTTGCACTTAACAGCCAATAAAGAGTTTTATCTATTGCAATTCTTTTGTGTTTTTGTAATTATAAATAACACTAATATTATATATATATATATATATATATATATATACATATATACATAGATTGCATATTTAAAATAGATATATAGCAGAAATAACTATAGTTGAGTACTTTAAATAAGTGCATAAACTAAAAAATAAACTTACAATTAAAAGTAAGAAATAATAAGGATCTTTCTCGCCATTACGGCCACAAATGTTACAACCACGGGCTAATTCTTTTGACATTAATTTTTCCATCATGCGACGAGTAGTCTCAACAAGTTTACAATCTCCATGATCGCTTAAGTATACAATCTGTTTAAAAACATAACTGTAAAACTTTAAGCAGAAATTTAAAAAGGTGTAACAGTTTTTAAAGTGCCTAGTAGACAGAACACAAAATTAACTATATAATATATAATGCATAATAACATTCTATATTCCACTGTTTTATATCAGGATCTCTCAGTTTCACCTCAAACTCTTCCAAAGCTCCTAAACTTTTCAGAGGTAACAACAGAGTGATGTCTTCAAGCAACAGAGTAGCATGATAGTCGATGCTACTGTGTCTCAATAGACTGTTTAGAATTGCACTGTGATTTTCTTGAGTCATTTTAATTTCTTGTTGACACTTCAGAATTTCCTTTAGTACTGACATGGTAGAATCACACTTTGCAACTGAATATAAAAAAACAGTTCTTTTAATTCAAAACAATAAAAAACCAAGTTATGTAAAAATTACATAAATATAAATTCTTAATGTAGAACTTCAGAACTGGAGTCTCTTAATTTATATTTTTATTTATCTACACCAAATTCCAAGCATACCAATTTACATACCTATATTGCAGTCACTAGTTAAAAGTGCACTAAGTAATAATTGTTCTGCAAATAAAAAAATAAAAGGATATTAGAAGGTTTCATTAAAACAACAATAAAATAAATGTATACTCGCATTAAATATATATTTAAATATTTGTTAGCTAAATAAAATAAAATTTCATTAACAAGAAGTTATTAAAAAAAGGAAGACCTTTCAACTGCGATGGCTCTTCAGGAAGTGGAGAGGAGTTAAATATACAACTATTACTACTTATTTTTTGAGCCAATGGAGTGGGCAGTATTTGAAAAGAAACTACAGACAAAAATAAAATTATAACAATATATATATATATATATATATATATATATATATATATATATATATATATATATATATATATATATATATATATATATATATCGTTTGATTTAGTGTTGTATTATAATAATACAAAACTCTTGTTCGTTTAAAAGTGCTCAATATTTAGGAAATTTATTTTGGTTATATATAAATTTCTAAACAGAGCGATTTATAATTATAGTTAAAAACGATAAAGAAAAAACTTTTTATTATGGAACTTTAAGTTTCATGCCTAACGGCAATCATCAGCCATATATTACAAAATTAAAAATTAAACGTTAAATTACAATTAGAATTACGGTGGCGTGAGTTCTAATGACTCCATGGAAACACAATTTTAACGTATATGTAAATTTAGTATAACGTGACGTAAACGTGACGTAAACCAACCAGGATCAATCTTCGGTATCAAAAGAGGAGATAAGGAACTTATTTTTGTGCCTGCACTTCGATATTATTTCGCTTCTTGTATTTAGTAGGTTTTCTCCTCTATACATCAAAATTTGGAACTTTTCGTTCAAACAAAGGTTACAAACTCTTGATGTTGGGTTGTATGGTTTGCATTTTTTAACAATCCTCCATTTGACAAAAGGTGTAAAGTTATTTTATTTTAGTTTCCAAACTTCTTTAGATAGCTCTGTATCATTCTTGTATCTAACTGCATTAAAAGATTTTAAGTGGTTTGCATACCGAACTTTAAAAGGTGTTTCGCTAATTCCAAAATACACTTTTTCTTTATATTCCGGGTTATTTGAATAGATGGTGGCCTGATAAACAATGTTGTTGGAAAGGCAATGGTTGTTCATGGGACATTTGGTTTTTTCAATGCAGTTGCATTTCATTTCATTAGTTTTTGCCTCCTTACGTAAAATGCTTTTGTTGTGAGAGTTAATAATGGATTTTATGTTTGGCATGCAGGAATAACTTATTTTGATTGTGTTTCTATTAAATATTTTACGAAGTCTGTGGTTAAATGGAAAGTGGAGGTCGATGAGCTTCAAGAAACATTTACCTATTTTTGTAACAACATTTGCACTGAAAGGAGGATTATACCAAATTATCTTGCGTTTATGGTTGCCGTTTGTTGACTTTATACATGGATGGTATGCAAGTTCACAATTGTAACCCGATTTTTTCAAGGCTTCTTGATAAGGAGGAATACTTTCTTTAAAAATTGGTTCACTCGACGATGCTGCTGACAATCTTAATGCAATAGTCTTAGGAATACTTTTAATTACACTCGGTGGATGATTAGAACTAATATGTATATAATTCAGTATATTATCTGGTTTGCGATATGGCTGAAAAGATCCATCGTTAAGGTTTAGCGTTAAATCGAGATAGTTAACTATTTTCAAATTACATTGAATAGAGATAAGAAGATTGTTATTTTTAAAAATTTGTACAAAATGTTTCTTTATCCTCTCCATTTCTTGACCACTTTTATTCCTAAACATAGCTAGCCCATCATCTCGATATATGCCGAAATTGCTTTTATCATAAAACTGCGAGATTTGATGCAAAATAAAAATCCCAACTAATTCGCAAATCTCCGCGCCATCAAAGGCCCCCATAGTAACATCGAATAATCCTCCCATTTTTTTAATCCAAGCAGTTCCATTGCTAAATAATAATGATTTTCTTGCATGGTGTATAAAACTCTTTTGTTCGCTATTTATTGTTAGATGTTGCTCTGCAAAAGTTATTGCGTTTTTTAGTAGGTTTTCATTAATCGACGGATAAAAATCACTAATATCAAAGACTAAGAACTTACAGAATTGCTTTTCTTTTATGTTTTGAAACCTTTTTTTTTATGTTTTATTTGTTTATGCGACACAATGGTCGCAAAAAGTGACCAACGGAGCCGTCCAGTTACGTAGACCTGGGAGATGTGAAAATAAAAACAGATTGTAGATGGTGTCATTGAATAAAAAATAAAAATCATAAGAAAATATAAAATGTGTGGCAAGACTTTTGTGAAGTAGAAAAACGAAGAATATATGATAAGGGGGTATGGGGAGGAACAACTAACGCTCTAGTCACTCTGAAAAAAAAAAAAAAAAAATATATATATATATATATATTATATATATATATATATATATATATATATATATATATAAATAAGGGTCCGTCAAAAAAAACGAAAGTCATAATTAAACATACCATGGTTTCTTTTATTGTGAATTTAGGTGTTAGTAAAACCCCTGGAAAATTTCAGACTCATTGGTACACTGCTAAGCCTTGCACTTTAGGATTGAAAGTTTTTTTATAAAATATGGGGCCATATTTTATAAAAAAAGCGACTTTTAATCCTAATGTGCAAGTTTTTTTATAAAATATGATCAGGGGCTTGAAAGAAAAGTTTGAAAACTTTTGCAAAAATACCATGGTATTTTAAATCATGTATTAAGGTGTTGGTAAGACCCATGAAAAATTTCAGACTCATAGAGACACTGCTAAGCCCTCCACTTTGGACTTATAGAAAACCCACGTATCAAAAACTAGTTTTCCTCAAAACGGTTTTTTATATATAACGGCAACTTATATGTACTGCTGATGACGGTTGTATTTAGTAGTGCTTATCATTTTTGAGAATTTATTATTTTTAGTTTGAAGTATTGAAAAAATGTCGAAAAGAGAAGTGTTTCTTGTAGGAGAAAGAACAGAGGTAGTAGCTAATACTAAACTTCCAACTAATAGAAGTGTTTTAAAGTATTACCATTACAGGCTTCTCATAAGCACAAGCAGAATTCAAATTTCTCATCCAGTGATGAGACTTTTGAATGTGAGTTCTTGTTGCCTAGATGATAAATTTCAAACAAGTTGCACGAAAAAAACTGGATGCCTAAACGAAAAGTATTTTTGTGTTCTTAGCCAAGTGAAGAAAATCTGGTTGAAAGCAGGGATTCCTTTCCTCATCCAAGATCAAGCAATTAGATACCTAATTAATAATTTTATTATGAATTTAAAATGATATATCAATTAAGCAGCTTATATATATGTAAAGAGGTTAGTGGACCCATCTAGATATTTAGTATCATTTATTTAGGACAAAAATAGTGGCTTTAGAAGCTGAAAGAAAGAAACCGGAAAAATCTAAGCATCACATTGGTACAAAAGCAATTAAAAAGAGGGAGGAGTTTACAAAAAAGTTAGATAAATTGTTTGATATTTCTCGTAAGGATTGTGATGAGCAAATTCTGAAAGATAACAACAAGGATATAAAACTGCGAGAAGAAGATCTAGTTTTTCTGGGAGATCAAAGAGAATCAAATGTACAAACAATTTCTTGCAAAGATACTGTTCAAAGCAAGATATAATAGGCTTCAAAAGAGAAAGGGAATAGAAGAAGGAAGGAGAAAAGAGGAGGTTCAGAAAAAAAAGAGAGATTGGAAAAGATAAGTTGTATTAATGCTGATAACAATTTTGAACATGCTAATCTAATTGAGGAAATAGATGAAGATTTTGTTATTCCTGGAAAAAAAGCAGAAGTTCTGATTTTATACCTCTTCTTATTCCAAAAAGAATTAGGAAGGACATAGGAATTACTTTGTCAAGGTTTGGAACCTCTTCAACTGCAGCAGTAGCAACACTGGCTAGTATCATAAATAATAGCAGAGGTAGTATTGATTACTTCTCAATATCACAGAGCAGTTTGCAGAGGCAGAAAAAGCAAAAAGTTCATTCAAATGCTCAAAAATTAAAAAAGATTTTATAAATCTTGCTAAAAATAAATGTCTTACTTTACAATTTGATTTAAAAATAATGTCTCAAAGTACAGGTCAAGGCAGAAAAAAATTGAGAGAGTGGCTTTTATTATTACCTGTCCAGGCATTCCTGATGCTTGACTTATTGGCATTGTTCCTGTTGACAACGGTAAAGCAAGCACACAAACATAAGCAAATCAAGAAATCCTTGAAGAATGGGAATTTTTTGATATGGTTGAATTTCTATCATTTGATACAACTGCCACAAACACTGGATGGTTAAATGGTGCTTGTACACAACTAGAGAAGTGCAGGGGAAAAGCTATGGGATGGTTAGCTTGCAGGCATCATATGTATGAACTTTACATCAAGGTATCAAGTATAATTTATTTTTATTGATATCTTATGCAAGAGCCAAATTAAAATTTACAAACATTAAAATCAAGACTTGTCAAGTTTATTTTAAACTTTTAGAATTTTTGCAATTCTATTACTAAAAGGACAAGAACATTAGGTCCAATTGAGCCACTGTTTGAGAAATTGAAACAGAGTTGAAATGAAATATTGAATAAGGGGATATGTTGCACAGATCTTAAGAGATTTAAAGAAGAGCTAGGGACTTTTTTGTCAATCAAGGTTATTGGTACCATGATTTTTTTGTTAGATATTAAGATATTAGTATAAAACTAAATATTTAAATTATATTCCAGGCTTCTGAAGCTCTGTCATTTCTCCTAACTAACCTTGATGATCATTTATTTCTTCGAGGATATTATAAATACCTTGTTCAACTCAGCATTGTTTGGCTTGGGGATCAGTAACCAACTTCACGTTCCTATTTCCAATGGTTTGTCATCATGCCTGGTTTATGGCTTAAGCTATTTATTATTTAACGCTTGAACTTCTACTCCTTCTATAAATTCCAACCCTTGCACCTGATTTCGTAACTGCTACGGAAGCAGTTGTTATTAAACTAATAGGTGAGTTCATTTCAGTATTCTTTACAACCTGGTTTGTTAGTCTCCCTTGGCCAGAACTGCTCTATCTCAAAACCGATAAGCCATTGATGATATGATTCAGTACATAGCACAGTGGGTCAAAAGTGACATTTTCTAGCCAAAACCTCTAAAACCAAAATTTTTTTTATTTTTTTTAATTAGAAACAGTTTAATATATTGAAAAACATAATTTGTGGAAAAAATAACATTTGTTTTTTAAAAACTTCAAATTTTATTACATAATTACGCAAATTATTAAGAAACTCATTTATTTTCCATTTATAAAAAATTTCGTTTTTACCCAACAAAATTAACAACAAGGATATTATTTAAATTATCTTCTTTCTTAATGTGCAAATTAAAGGATCAGATGCACATAAAAGACGATGAAAAAGGTCTATATTGTTTTTTTTCCGATCGCATTTTCATGTAAAATTTTCACGAAAAATCTTAAAAACCTTATTGGTAGCCTCTTGAGCCTCTTCAGAAAACATACCTAATGAAAGAGTAAATAGTTCGATGACTTCATATCCATGAATCAAAATCTTATGAAGTGTTTGGGTCATAGGATACCAAGGGTACAGGAATACATAGAGCGAAGCAGTTTCCCAACAGAATGTTTTAAATTTGGATGAGTTAACTTCATAACCACTTGATATTGTGGCCAGAATAATATGAAGCCTTTTCATAAGATCTACATCGATGTTCATTATACTAGCTGAGACATCGTATTGCTGAAAAAATTGCCTAGCTGTGTTGCCATCGTTTGATGTACCTGCCCCACCTATTCTTGGTTGGTCTATGACAAGACCTATCCTTGTTTGAAATTTAGCACAGACATCAAGCTTTCTCAGTTTAACAATATTTTTTTTGTCTTGATTTCTAGCCTGCCACTTCATAATTGGCATCTTATAAGAGATATGGAGCATACATTCTAAAAACCTTATCCAAGCATGCAAAGTTGAAACGCGATGTTTTATATTGCCTTCTAAAGTGTTTTTTTTTTGAACAACTAAAGATAAATTGTTCATTTTGATTGGAGATGCACCATACACTGAACAGCATTGGTATGAGTTGGTTGCTGTGGAAATAATAGTTTGAATTTTTCCATCTATCATTGTTAAATTTACAATATGTTGTATTTCAACTTCCTTTGTTGTACCGTCCTCCAATGCAACAGGTAATGTTATCTCTTTAATAGAAGTCATAATTTACTCATATTCTGCAAGAATTACTTAATTTAAATCTTTTCTATATTTAAATCTCAGTGGTCTGCAGTAATTAGTTGACGATGGTTTCGGATTTCTCCAAACAACCTGTTTTTTGTCATCTTTGAAACAATATAGTTCTAGAGGAACCAAGCAAGTTATGAAAAGTGATTCATCTGTATGAAGTTCACTAGAAACATCTGACAGGTGTTTATAAAAAGATTGTCCTGTTGCACGATCAAAACCAGCTTTGTATATTATAAATAGTTTAGTACAATCTTTAAGCACAGGTGAATTTAACACAAAACTATATGCTGAACATATTCTTGATGCAGTATGAAAAAGAAGGCCTTGTAATGGAACCTCTGTAGAGTAGTCACTGACCTAAATGTTTTCAGGGTAGCATTTATTTTTAGCCTCTTTTACAATATGATAGGATGGGTATAGAGAGCTGAATGGAAGAGCATTGTTTCTTAAATGCTGATAAGTTTCTTTGGACAAATTAGCATCTAAGACTAGCGCTAATGATTGTTCTGAAGTAAGTGATTCTGTCGATAATTCTTTGTTGTATATTTTTTTAACCACTTTTGCTTCTATAAACCTTTTATCCCTTTTCAAACTTTTACTTGCTGCATATAAAAGTTCGTTTAAATTATATTTACTCAAAAGCTCTTTAATTATGCGATCTTTAGTTCTCGCAGACGCATCTTCAAACAAAATCGAAGGGCGTCCACCTTAAAGTATAATATTATTTTATCAATTATTAAATCGTCGTAATAATAATACAAATAAATTATACACATTATAATAAATTTACACATAGTTAAAGTAAACATACCACAGGTTTTTGTTTTGATTTTTTTTTTTTTTTACAGTCAAATATAGTTTGGTTTAACCAAACTTTATATCTTTTTTCAAATACTGCACTTGTTCTATTCAATTTTTTCCACTTTTTTTTAGCTTGGTAAATGAATTTTGAAATAATTGACAAGTTATCATTAGATTCTTCAAAATTGCTTTGGGAAACAAAACTCAAAATCTTTGCATGTAAATCATCATTTTGCAGTAAATTATTTTCCATTATATAATTCATAAGACATCTCCTATCCATTTTTAAGAGATTGTCTGTTCAATAAAACACTTTTAGTTTGAAAGAAAGTAATTTAAAATGTTTTTAATAAAGTAATTTTTTTACGAGCAGTAACTATGAAACTCAGTTCCTTTCCTTTATTTCTCATTAGTTGTTATCGTGTTTTTTATCGATTACATATAATTGTATTGTTTTCGGAAAAATAATAAATACTATGTCCCAAACTTGTACTACGTAGAAGTATATAATTCATATTTTATCACCGTCTCTGAGTTTTTATTACTTTAAAACGGTAGCATAAAAAATTAGGAATAATGGTTTCAATGCGATCTAAATGTTCATTGAACAAATACGGGGAATTTACTGGAAAGCAATTAAAAAATACAAAAATATTAAATTTTAAACTTATGTCTTTAATAAAAATTATTTAAAGTCAAACTGCAGTTTTTAAATTTCAAATCTTCTTAAATTTTTTGTTATCGATCAAAAACGCATTAACAAGAAACTTGGACGTAGTTAATTGAATTTAAAAGTGTATTCGTTTAGGCAGCTATAGGCAGCCAATTTTTATACCACAAGATCAATGTCATATTGATATTCAATTATATATCATTTTAGGCGGTTGATACGGGTTGATCCGATGGTTTTAAATGATATTTTTGAAAAAAATAAAAACTTATAACTCAAAATTATTGATGTTTGCATTGTTGAAAATATTTATATAAAATGCAAAAAATATTTTTTTTTTATGTGATTTAAATATTAACATAATACTATATAAGTCATTTATAAGTTAAAAAATAAACTTAAATTTCTTTAAAATAAGAAATCAAAGTTTTCAAAAGATATAAAAAAATAAAATTTTCACACTTTTTTGTTGTTATTGATAAAAAGTATTTAAGGAAATATTTAAACAACAAATATGGCGTTTTATTAAAAAATTATTTTTTAATAAAATATAATTTCTGGCTTATTAATATATTGAGCAAAATTTTCTTTTTTTCAAGATTTCAAAATTTAAAAACTTTTTTGTATGGTTTTGCCGGCGTCTTACCCACTGTGCATAAATAGAAAGCCTAATTCTGCTAAGGCATGCTTCAATTCAATGCAGAATCATTTGTGGTATCTAACTGAAAGATTTGTTGTACTATGTCTCATTAATTAGAACTTACTGGAAGATGTTCAACAAGCTGTTGCTCTTCAGCTTTACAAAACTCCCAGGCCAGATAAAGCAATGCCACAGATTGTTGTAAATGGTCATACTAAACTTCTTTCTGAACTTGTCGGAACAGATAGTTGGTTTTTATTTGATAAATTGAAACTCACCATGCTTAAAATGGAATGGATTAAAAAAAATCCATCAAATTGGGAGCTCTTTCCTGGATTTCTGAAATACAAAGAATTTGTACTATCTCTTCATGTGGATAATGTCTGTGCGGAAAGGATAATTAAACTTGCCCAGGATTTTTCAGGGTCTTTTAGGCATAAAAGAGACAAGCAGGCAAATCTTTTAGCTGTTGCAAGCCATAGACAAAAATTCAAAATAACAAAGATGAAATCTTGTTTTAAAGATATTAAATAGTAGCATAATGGTTTAATCTTTTCACTACCGAAAATATATTTGGAAGAAATGCGATACTTTGAACCTAATAAAAAACTTGTTTTATTGAATTATCAAAATAAAGAAATAATAATAAGATTGCTTATGTTTTAATTTTACACAACTTAGTTTGCTGGAAGATATAAGAAATGTCTGCTAACTAACGCTGAGTAATTTTTATTTTATAATTAAAAAACCGTTTTGAGGAAAACTAGTTTTTGATACGTGGGTTTTCTATAAGTCTAAAGTGAAGGGCTTAGCAGTGTAATTATGAGTCTGAAATTTTATATGGGTCTTACTAACACCTAAATACATGATTTAAAATACCATGGTATTTTTGCAAAAGTTTTCGAACCTTTCTTTCAAGCCCCTGATCATCCCAGCGCCATATTTTAAAAAAAAAACGACTTTCAATCCTAAAGTGCAAGGCTTAGCAGTGTACCAATAAGTCTGAAATTTTCCAGGAGTTTTAATAACACATAAGTTCACAATAAAAGAAACCATGGTATGTTTGATTATGACTTCGTTTTTTTTGATGGACTTTAATATAGATATAACGAAAATTTGAATTGCAAGATGTGCTATTTGATATATGTTCCCGTTGGTAATGTAGTTAAATGCATATAGCCTAGTTAATTATAAATGTATAAAAAATTAAAGACTATTGGTGAAAAACTTTATTCGCCTCAGTTACTCTTATTATATTACCCCGTAAAATTACCAAATATTTTTATTTGGTATATAATTTTTTTTTTTTGATAATACGGATCATAGGATGTTTGTCTTTAATTTTATAATCTAGCCCATATAAGCCCCATGTGGTGCCCGCGGATAATTATTAAATGGGCTCCATGTGGAAAACCCATATGGGGCCCATTTAGGTCCCATATAAACATGTTTGCTTTGTAGACGGGATAGTATCTTTATGAAGTGTTTTTCTGCCAGAACAAGGTTTAAAGATTATATCACTCATATTAAAATGAAATTTACAGTCTAAGGTATACTTCTTTTCCAACATCTACTCCTTGTCGTCGAATGTTGTTAAATACATTAATCCACTTTATCAAAATTGAGTGTTGCTTTTAGGAAAAGTAAATAAACCAATGTTTGTCTTGAATTTATGTTTGTTAAACCAAGCATTTTTACACATTGGTACACAGCAGTATTTATCCTTACCACCACTTTCCAGCTGTTTAGGATAAGTTTTAGTCAAACTAATATAAACCTCCGCTTCTGCATCTTCGAGACTTACATCCGTATTTTTTAATTTCTTTTTTTAAGTAAAGAAAGCAAAACATTATTAAGACTTACAACAATTTTTTTTATTTTTTCATTTTATTTTTATTTATTTGAATTTTCATCTTATATATTTCTATGCAATATTCTTATAACCGACGATATTGTTGGCTAGAAATAGGAACAGCCACAAAAAGTCATTAAGACTAATCCAAAGTAGCGTCCATTATTGACCAACATTTTTGTGTACCAAAGTACTACTCAAGCGCTGAGCTAGCGGTGACAGAATTTGAACTCGTACTGTACAACAGTCCACGTTTTAACTTTTCGTTTGACGCTCTAAACAACTGAACTATCCAGCCACTAAAGCCACAATAACCAAGCAAATACAATAGCCAAAATAAACAAACAAACATTAAAAACATAATGTTCCAAAGCAAAAAACTTTTTTTTTAGCAAAAAAAAACAATAAAAGAAGTTAAACTATTTTATTTTGAAATTTTATACTTTGTCATGGTTCGCCTCGATTTCATATAGCCGTAAGATTACATCATTGGAATTCGGGATCTGTCAATTCGCGATTTTCGAAATAAAGGCGTTTAAAAAAAGAAAGGAAATAAAAATCAAAACAACTTTAAAAAAACTTTAAAAGTTTAAACAACTTTAAAAAGTATTCTACACAATAGAGTGCTCAATGTTCTTAAAAGAACAGAGCAATTATATATTAGTAGAAAATCACTTAACAAAATTTTTTTTTTCCATTTGACACTGTGTTTCATCAACAAAGATTCATCAGAAATGCTGATTCAAGATTCAATCAAAAATTTTTGTTAAGTGATTTTCTACTAATATATATATATATATATATATATATATATATATATATATATATATATATATATATATATATATATATATATATATATATATATATATATATATATATATATATATACGATACTTAAATTTAAAAATTGAGTTTACAATATAATTTACAATATAGCTTACAAATACGAATTTACAATAGAGCAATGCTGTAATGCGTGGTAGGATACTTATAGGGCGGGTTAGCCTTATCTGTTGGGTCATTTTTTTTAAGACACGGTAAAACATTTGCCATTTTTAGAAATGACGGGAATGTTCCATCTAAGATGCTATTATTGATACAATCTGTAAGACTATCCCTAAAGTATATTAAGTAAGATTTTAACATAAAAGTTGGTATATCACCACTTGTTTTTTTTGTTTTTTTTCATTCATAGACCCTATAATTTTTGTAATATCATCAGGTGTAATACAATGAAACTTGAAATTATGTGCATTCATTTTGAATTTATTTTTAATGTTTCTTATACTAAGATGGTCAACATACTTTTTTATAGCTGACTCAACTGGGTCTGACGTGAAAGGAGAAAAAGACCATTTAATATGGTCGGCCATACTTGATGGCAATGCAACATTTATGAAATATTTATTAAAAATATTAGTCAACAAAGAACTGTCTGAGATAATGTTGCCATTTTCAGTCAAGGTGATACGCTCGCTAGAATTTGTAGATTTGTCCGAAAAGAAAGGCTTAGTTAGCTTCCAGAGAGATGTATTTAAAGTCAAAAGTATATTGATTTGCTCAAAGTACTTCTTCTTATTTTTTTGGTTAAGCTTAACCACCAAATTCCTTTGTTTTTTGTATATTTGAGCTGAAAAATCTGATTTATCAACTGAAAATTTTTTATATAATGAAGAGCGGAGCATAATTGCTTTTCGTAAGTCTTTAGTTAAAAAAGGTTTATTGTTACCTCTTAGGATTTTTGATTTAAGAGGGGCATGAATATTAAGCAAATTGCTGAATATCTCATTAAAAGTACTAATATCATAACAAGATTTTAAGTTGAAACGGAGTATTTTTGCAAAAATCTCACTTGAGAAATTATTGAACGATCTATAAATAAGTTTTTTAGGTGGTAACTTACAAAAAGTGGATCTTAGCATGGTGTATATTAAATGGTGATGATCACTCACACCCGTACCAAAGCTATTTGAATGTTGGAAGCTCAGCTCTCTGTTAGTAAGGATAAGGTCTATACAGGAAGGGTTATTGACCGATTTAAAACAAGTCGGTTGTTTAATTAAATTAGTACATTGATAAAGTTGAAGGAATTCCTTCATTTTTTTTTCTGAAGGTTGTATATTAAAGTCTCCTATTAGAACAAAATCAAGATATGATTGCAAATAAAAGTCAAGAACTCCTTTAAGGTGATTGAAGAAATAGTCACAATTCTGATTTGGGGGTTTATTTGGGGGTTTAAGTGGCTATTATGAGCCATTTCCGCATTCTTAATTTAATTTCAAAAGTGATAATTTGAATGTCTCTGGGGAAATCCTTTTTAGCTAATCTTTTAGAAATGATATTTTCATTTATGTATACAAGAAGACCTCCACAATGTTGAGAGATATCAAGCCGATAAGGCGTTTTATAACCTAGATATAAAAATTGATTTATTGGAAAGGAGTCATCTAACTTGGTTTCACCTAATATAAGTATATCAACAGTTTTATTTATATAGGCAACAATATCTGAAAGTTTATTACGAATTGAATTAATAATTAAAAATGTTAAACTGATATTTTTGGGATATTTGGCCCTTAGATTATCCAAATCAGAATTTAGATTAATTTCTTCAATAGTACTTTGTAAGGTAGATTGGTGATAAGAATCTATAGAGGAATGTCTATCAAATAGACTTTAGATATGCAATAAAGTTCATGGCAAGTCTACCTGATCCTCGTGTGTTTAGGTAAAGACCATGTAGCTCAAGGTGTTCATTAGACAAATTAGAGTTATCAATAATATTAAAATTTAGTTAGTTTTTATTTTTCAACTAAGTGTAGCAACGTTAATTGAGCTTTAGCATTATCGAAACGACGAATTGGTGTAGATAAAATTATTGAACATGAAGGGTTAGATTTTGAAATGAAGGAAACAAGATCTTTTCATTTTGCCAAAGCAGATTCAGAGGAATCATTTGTACGATTATTTGTTCCAACATGCAGGATATTTTTTGAAGGTTCTTTTTTCAAAAGTGGAACTAGGTTATAATGCATGTCTGCAATGGTAGCACCACTAAATACTCTTACTTTTACTTTTCCAAGCTTATGCATTTTTTTTTTCGTTAATCCCCATCAAAATAGAGTCTCCACATATTAGCGTCGTTCCTACTGGCCATTTATATTCATCTGTTTGGTTATTACGAGGATTGATTATTTTAGGGTCATTGTTTACTTTTCTTATTTGATTTTTTGTATTTTTTACATTTCCAACCGCTTTTGTACTAAGGGAACTTGAAGTCGAAACAACACCATTTGATGAAAGATTTTTATACTTTAAAAAGTCTGACTGATAATTTTTTCTGACTGAGACGAGTTGATTTGTTACATTTTCAAAATTATTTATTGAATTACGCATTGTTTTATTATTGTTTGAGTTTAAGGATAGAGCTAGTTCAGGAATATTATATTTTTTAAAATTTAAATATTTAATGTTTAATTGACGGCGAACATCTGCTAAGTCATTATTTAGACGGTCTTTAATCTATCAATAATTTTAATCCTACATTCTTGTTGCCGGAAGGCATTAATGGTTTCAGCTTTTAATGAATTAATTGAGTTTTGGTTTAATGGGCTATTAAAATCAAAATCGTTTAAAAAGTTTAAGTTTTAAGTTGATTTTAAATCAGTCACGGTTAATTTGACTTCTAGCTTATCGATTAAAACGGCAATAATTTTCCTGAACTCCGATAACTCCAGTTTTAGAAATAATTTTTCATCTTTTAAAATTGAAAGACTAATTTCATTGCTTTTTAAGTTTTTTCATTCGTAATTCAAAATTTTAATTTCAGATTCTAAGGTTTTAACTTTTTTGTGATTGAAACAAAATTAGAACCTGATCTTTGTATAATTATACAAAGATCAGGTTCTAATTTTGTTTCTGGAACTATAAGTAACTTTATACGACTCCTTACCATTTTTTATTGAGCAACATAAAAGGTTTTTTGATACAAATAAATTAAGAAACTCACTTACATGTAATTTTTCAAGCCGATTTTCAAAATGTTTCAATACTTCTTCGTAAATACTTTCCGTATCTGCTCTTTTTTTTCTTTTATGGATGTTGTTTATGGCATTCATAATAATTTTTGAGTGTTCCATTCTCAAGTTTACTTGTGGTTCGGCTAAATCTAGTATAAAGCTTTCAAAATTATTTAGGTAACTAATAGACTGTGTTTGATTTGCATTATTTTTGTTCTTAGTTTTACTTTCTTGTAATAATAGATCTTCTGTAAATTTAGCTGCCATCTTGTAAAAATAATTCAATCGTCAAATTTTCATCCAAATTTTCGAATTTGATCCAGTTTTAAAGCAACACATTGACACTTTTGCAAATAAAGGCAAAGGTAATGTAAATTATTTGTCTGAAACTATTTGTGAAGAGCTAATTGATATTATGTCTCAAAAGGTTTTAGCGCACATTATTACCGAAATGAAAAAAGCAAAATACTGGGGAATTATCGTAGATTCGACTCCTGATATTTCCCACGTGGATCAACTTTCTGTGATAATTCGTTATTATCTAAATGGCCACGTGTATGAACGATTTTTTTGTTTTCCACAAATTAAAAGCCACGACGGTATTTCTTTGATTACTGAGATTTTAGATCTACTGGAAAGATATAATATTGATATAACCAATTGTCGGGGACAGGCATACAATAATGCAAGCAATATGTCTGGTAAATATTCTGGATTACAAGCACGTTTGAAAGAGCGGGGTGAATTAGCTTTTTATATCCCCTGCGCTGTACATTCTTTAAATTTAGTAGGGTAGTGCAGTGTCAGTGAGTGCATCAGTTCTATCAACTATTTTGGCGTTCTCCAGAGTTTGTATTCAATTTTTGTAGCTTCAACACATAGATGGGATTTATTGAAAGGAAATCATGCTACACTCAAGCGCCTATCAGATACACGATGATCATGTAGGTCAGATGCTTCAAAAAGTTTAGTAGAAAATTTTGATGGGATTCATGCATCGCTATGTCATATAGCTGAGGATACAGAAGAAAAATCTAATACTCGTCATGAAGCTTTGTGTTTATTAAATAAGATCACTAAGCTAGAGTTTGCATTCATGGCAGTACTTTGGCATCACATACTTAAGAGGTTTAATGCAGTTAACAAATTTCTTCAAAAAGTTGAATTAGATTTACATACAGCAAGCAGTACATTGACAAACTTGTGACACAATTAACTATAAGAAGTGATGGTTACAACCACGTAAATAAGTTATTTGGATTTCTATCGAAGCTGTTAACTATTAGTACCATGGAATTACAACTTAGCACGAAAAAAATTGTAGAAGTGTACTCAAATGATTTAGAAGATAGTTTCATATTTGAAATAGAACAATTTGTAACATTATTAAAGTTGCAACCTCCGGGGTTTTTTTCGCATAAAAAAGATAAATCTGAGACTGAAAACACATTGATTCCTCTGCATGTTTTAAATTGGATTGTTGAAACCGATATTATTGATGTATTTCCAAATGTTTATATAGCATATCGCTTGTTTCTAACTATTCCCATAAAAATTGCGAGGCTGAGAGATCATTCTATACTCTTAAAAGAGTTAAGAACATGCACCGATCAACAATGGTCCATATTCGTTTAAGTAATATAGCAAGATTAACTATTGAGTCAAAATTATTAGAAACTTTGAATTTCGGCGATGTGATTGCAGAGTTTGCGGGAAAGAAAAGCAGAAAAAAAATCACTCAACTTAATTCAATAAAATTAATATAAAATTTGTATATAAATAAATATCAGTGATAGCGTTTTCAAGAAAGTCTATGTTTTACTCATTTTTGTCGCTGTTAGTGGAATGGGGCCTCCTACTTTTAAATAGCCCCGGGCCCCGAAAAGTCTTACACCGCCACTGTATTTGTACATACTAATTGCGTTTTGAAAATATTGATACCATGTACAAGATATTCAAATAATATATATAAAATAAATATTTAATGATAAAGAATATATACAAAATAAATAAAGTAAACAGCTATACATAGTCAAATACTACTGAACAGTAGAACTCAAAAGGTTATTAATTATTATTATTATGTATTTCGCCGATAAGAAAAGTTTACAAGTTTATGCAATACAAATATATAAATACATGGCTGGGGCAATGTGGTGTGACGGACTTGCATATATTTTTTAAATTGGTTAAAAGCCAACATTATATATTATATAACACAATTTTTTTATTATCTAACTTGAAATATATTAGTTTCAAATCGGTGTTAAATTTTTTTTAGTTAGTTGCTTAAAATGTTTAGCAAAGGTTTTAGGCGGATTTAAAGAAAACTTTTTCGGAATCTTTAGCGAATAGTCTATTTTAATGGTTAGTCAATTGATAGCCAACATTGAAATTTGTTGTAATAAGAATAAAAAGGCCGCTTGAGTTTGACTTTTCACTTAAATACCAATGTTTGCAAAATATTAAATTGTCTCTATAAAGTAAGACTAGGTTTACCTTCTTAAGCATGTGGTTTAGTGTACGTCAATTTACTTGTTGTATAGGGGTCGTCCATAAAATAAGCTCATAGGGAGGAGAAGGGGGAAGGAGGTTTTAAAATACGTACGAAAGCGTATGAGGGATGGGTTCAGTTAAAAGTACGTATTTCGTTTTACTTATTCATCACAATTAAAAAGTACTTGTTAATAACTAAATAATTTTGAATTTGTATTAACTTTATAATAATAATAAAAAAACCATACTGCATCATCGTTGTCCATAATTCGCCATCTAACCGAAAAAACAAATAAACAAAACAAAGTCATGTTTTTAGTCAAAAGTAAATATTTTATAAAATTTCTCAAATGAGTAATTTAGATCCTTATAGTTTCAGTGAAACCTGACTTGGTTTTTTCAGTAGATTTTTATCTCAAAATAAGTTATCATGATGTTGTGAGTTATTTTATGTTTGGTCTATCGCCTACCCGCTAAAGAATTAAGTTTGGAGTCATAATTTTTTTGTCTTTGGATGGTAAACGAAATTAGTTTAAAGTTATTTAATGAAAAATGTTTGGTTATTAGAAAGGTAACAAATTTTAATATTTGCAATTTATTAAAAATGCTTTAACGTCAAATTATTCGAGAATGACATAATTCTATTTTATCAAATAGTAGATTTATCATTCTCTAAAGTATAATGAAACAGCGACTTCAACGACTTCAAATTCAGCGACTTCAAATTCAATTTTATATTGATGCTGCAGTCAGAATTTGTGATTCTAAGACAGTTACAGAAAAGCGTAGTGGATGCTCTCATCTTCATAAAAAAGATATTCCATATTCATAATGTCTTGATATATATTTTACTTCCCCAAATTCTTTAAAAATAAAAGTTAGATGTATTATCAATTAATTATAATTGCACCCCTCCAACTCAGAACAAACTTGATGCATTTTTCAATGATCTAAGCCTCTGCGAGTCAAAGTTTGCTATTTTCTCAATAAAATCCCCTACAGTGTAGAGTATCAACCCTCATCGTTAAAATTGCGATTTCCAAAAATTTGCTGTAACTTTAAGATTCCTTAACTTTACTCTTAGCTAATTAGATTTATCTAAACAATGTGAAACTTTATGTTTGCTTGTATCAAAGTTTGAGCAGTCTAATGTCAAGAAAGGTACAAGGTAGCAAGTTTTATCTATGGTTTTATTTTCGAGCAGGAAGATTCACAGCATCAAACATGCAGACATGTATTTCTCACGCTTGAAGCCATGCCCAATTTATCCAGAATTCTATATGGACAGTCTGGGTTACAAGTTAGCAAACTGGTTACATAATGTCAGCAAGTATTTAATAGCTCTATCTTGCCAGAATTAGTGGGTAGACTTTTTTCAAGAGATACCAGAAATATGGATATTGACTTTATTACTGGGCACAATTTAAATTTTTATTACAAAGGCAATGAAAATGGTGACTTGTTGCCTTGTGCAGGAAAGAGTTGCAAAATTAGGTTTTTTCACTTGGTATCCTTAAAGTTGAATAATAAACCAAAAAACCAATTGGTTGTATCCAGATTGTTGTAAACAAAATATTTAATTGAGTAGAATTGTTAAACACTGTTATAAACTGTAACTTTATTCAGAGAAGTCTGCAGGATTTTTTGATATTTCAGGTTAGCACTTTCAAGAAGTTGTGAAAACTCCAAGTAAAAGTATGTTTTTGCTTATGTCAAATATTTTGCAAAATATTTTAGTGCTTATAGTCTGGGAATAGAAATAATCGTCACTCGATCACACCACAGCCACGTTAAATATTTTATCAACTCGATATTGCCGTATCGCAGTGGTAGCGCACTTGCCTCAGAAACAAAGGATCCGTGATTCAAAATCCACCTCTGGGCAGGTTTTGCGACATTGGTTAGGAAGGAGGCGTGAACTTCCAATTAAATGCTCATTCGCGGTGCTCTGTAATAAATCCGTAAGGACTTCTTTGGGTACCTAAATAAAATTAAAAACAATTATTTACTTAATATATAATAACACAAAACCCAAGTAGGTACTAACCAATTTTTTAAGTTTGTTCATATGATATTTCAGTCTGATTAGCTCAGACCATCATCAGACATAATAATTTCTAAATAATTTTTTTTTTTTAATTTTAACATCTGATGATGGTCTGAGCTAATCAGTCTGAAATATACCATGAATAAATTAAAAATTAGTTAGTACTGTGTTTTATGTTAATATATATTATAAAGAGTATCAAATACAATAAGAGTTTGAGTATCGAGTGCAATAAGTAATTTAATTTATTTGTTAATTTAATTTTCTTATACCAAAATTTAAATTTAAAAATCTTTTAGTGTTGAAAAGTTTTGACTATTTAAGGTTTCCAACATCCCCAAATAAAGGGGGTTGTTTTACATGGCCATAACTTTAGAATACTAAAAGATTAATAAAGGAAAACTTAAACAATGTACAAATTTAAATTTAGTGTAAAATAGTAAATTAAAATAGTATCTTAACCCATTGCCCTCATTTTTGGGGTAGGATAGCGGATATCTTTTAGGGTATTTTTGTTCCCTGACTCACCTACACTTACCTTCCAAAAACATACTTGAATTTGTAGGTTTGTGAAAACTCTTTATGTGAAAGTGTTATATCAAAAACATCAAAAAAATACCTCTCTCCTTGGTTTCATTATGTTAATAGTTTCTAATACCGTAAAATCGCCAAAGTTTGGCCACCATGTAACTTCGGTCATTTAAGAAAAAATATTAAAAAAACATGCAAAACTCAATTTTTACAAACTTTTTTTTCTCAAATAATGTTTGTAATTAGTTCGTAAATATGAATCTATAAAAAAAAGTAGTTGTTTAAATGCAATCTGCTGAAATAATTCTTTAGCAAAACAACAGTTTGAAAAAATGCATACTATTAAAATCTAAAATAAGAAAATTATTAAAATAAAAGATCATATTTAGTCTTTGTATTATTATGAATCATCAAATTAATTATATTTATAAATAAAAAAAGTTAATTTTTGAAAATTAATTACCTACTTTTTTTTATTAAAATTACTTTGTTACTTTTTTAATTAAAATTAGTGAAATTTTGAAATAGTCTAACTTCGGTCATTCACAGATAAACAACGGAGGAGACAATTAACAGTAATTATGCGAGATGTTGATAAGTGTTGCAAATGTAAAATTTATCGGTAACTTGACCTAAAAAGTTAACAAGTAAATTTAGACATTTTTATGATGGATAACCACCATGGAATTTTATTTGAATAACAAATTTGTTCATAATTTCAAAATTAACTGACAGTTCTTTGAGTTCTAAAAATATTAAGCTTGTGACATTTTTTTTGGAGATAAAATAACTGCTCCACGACAATTACGGATGCGTTGCGAATCCTGTGACGATTGATTCTGTTGATCTATTATGGTCAACAATACGTGCAAGAATTGCCAATAAACTTAATAAGCCCATTTAAATAAACTTAATAAACCCACAAATAAACTTAATAAACCCACAAATAAACTTAATAAACAAATAAACTTAATAAACCCACAAAGTAGTGTTTTTTTATTAATTGAAAAAACCTTTTTAAATTAATTGAAAAATATACTTTTAATTTTTTTTACTAGTGGCGTAGCTAACGTGATAATGGCCAAAGTAATGAAATAGTTGACTAATTACAATAAAAATTAAAAATACAACTACTTCTATTTAAAAAGGCCTTTTTTTATGTGCTCCTTCTTGTTTTCTTTGGTGGCCTAAAAGCCTTTTTTTTTTGAGCCTGGGGCGACGCCCTCCTTTGTTACTGGTATTACCTGAATTTATATCATAATTTTACAATAAATCAACATTTAAAAATTAGTTTTCATTATTTGTGAATTTAAGCTTGTGGTACGTTATTAATATTTATATAGCGACGGAACTTATGAGGTGGTATTGAAAATTCGGTCAAAGTAGATGTTTTCATTTTAAATTAGATATTGAGTACTATTTTTTATTTTCACAATATCAGTTATCAATATAATTTTCTGTATGTTTCAGGAAAAAAAATTTAAATTTTTTATTTATAAATAAAAAATTTCCGTTAAAAAATCCGTTTTATATTAAAATTTTTGTAATTAAAATCTTTAAACTAAAATTTAATTACTAATATAAAAAATGGTACCGTAAAGTTCAGTCACTTAAACTTAGAACATTTATTTATCATAATTATCACGCATAATTATGCGTGATAAATAAATGTTCAAAGCTTAAGCGACCGAACTTTATGGTACCATTTTTTATATCAATTAAATTTTAATATGCAATGTGGTTTTTAAAAATGAACATTTCAATCACAGTGTTATTTAAGTACAGTGCAGTCTCGCCTTGTTTACTACTCAAACCTCTCTCTCTATTTAAAGTCTCAGATTATGTTATTGTTAAAATGTAATGATGGTGATAAAATAAAAATGCCCAATCGTTTTCTGTAACTGGTATACATTTGGACGGGCATTCGTATAACCTAGCTTTCAACTTGTCATAATATGGTTTGAATTTAAAAATGAAACTATAAAAATCCGTCTAACCCATACAAGAGTGGAACTTTGGATACTTAACTCTCCCACACAAAAAACTTTAGTAAAACTTTAGGTGCTGTACATACGGTAATGGTTCATAGCATCTATGACGAGCCTTGGCGAGAAGAAATGTTATATAAACAGACTTGTGTTGCTAAATATAGTAAATATTAGTTAAATGTTTTTATTCAATAGGGTTACTCAAACCGTTAGCCTTCAAATTAGGATAGCAGTAACGGGCTCTGAACTTTCAAGCGTCCTAAATTAAAAATGAGTTGTTTTTCGATTTTAAAGGTTAGTGAACTCCTGTTGCAATAAAAATTTACAACTTTACCTAAAGTTATTTTTCAGGCAAAATTGTTTAAGGGTAATTTAATTTTTCCCGTAAAGCGAATACAAAAATTAAATATTTGAATACCCAAGATGTATATAAAGCAGTAAAATAAGGCGGCAAAAAACCATGGTTTAAATGATATCAAAATTATATAAACAATTATATCAATACAAAATCACAATAATTATACGGTAACTCAGTATTTGTTTGTGAACCATCATGGCGGCTTATTTACAATTTATTTTTAGTTAAAACTAGTGCGGCCAGATCGGAACACCGAATACCACTAATGACTTACTAGAAAACTCATTAATAAACAACTTTCATTAACCGACTTAATGGCTTATGCTGATTAGTGTCCACTAAGCGTGCGCTAAAATGCTCAAACGGATATTCGCTGCTTACTGCTTAAAATCAGTAAGAATTCAGAAGCTTTAGGTTTTCTAAACTTAGTTGATAACTTTTAACCGAAAATACGTCATATAATATACGTAATATTAAGCGCTTATTACAAGTCGAGTCATATAGAGAGCTTTAATTGTTAAATTTAGTGTTAATCAATTAGGATTTAAATTGAATAATTAAAATTCTCTATTTAGCACAACATTATGTTTAGAAACTTTTTAATCCTCTAGCATAGTTTAGCAACAATGTCTGCTAAACGTAGACTCTCCAGATTAGATTTAAAAAATGTCTGTTAAACATTAGACCCTCTAGTATAGATATAAAAATGTCTGCTAAACATTAGTTATAATTGATCTCGAAACATCTTTTTTTCGATCAGTTAAATGCTTTTCTAATATATCACTGTATAGTTCATAGCCCATCAGACGATAAGCTAATGGTAGCAAATGAAGAACGATGCGATTCAATGATTCGTCACCGTGTGAAAACAAGTTTACACCTAATTCGTAGCCCATACCATAATCACATTCGTCATTTGCAAATTGAACCAGAGTAATGATTTCTTGAAGTTCATCGAAAGCCTCATTCTTTGAATCATCATTTTCTGCATTAGTAATCTTTTGAAGCAACTTTTTTAATTCCTCTATATGCAAAAGATGAAAACAAGAACATGTTTGCAAATATATATAATATATAACATAGATACATAACATAGATACATAACATATCTATGTTATTATGTGTATAACATATACATAACATAGCGTATGCTTTTGTGCTCTTATTCATTATTATTATTAAATACTTTTTATTTAAAAAATTATTTTAAAAATCTGGCAAACTTTTTTACTGGCAAAGGTGTTTTAAGGTATACAATTTGTATACCTTAAAACACCTTTTTTTAAATATATTTTTTGGTGTTAGGCTAAAGAATACTTTTAGATATATTAGTTTATTTCTATAAACTATTATATATTATTTTTATTAGATAAAATATTCATATATTATTTATATTAGATAAACTATTTACATATTATTTATATTAGATAAACTATTTACATATTATTTATATTAGATAAACTATTTACATATTATTTATATTAGATAAACTATTCATATATTGTTGAATGCAGTAACGTAGTGGTAGAGCAATTTGTAAGCAAGAAGTATGAAAATCAAACCATGTTCCTTGAAGTACTAGACTTAACTTGATCCTCTGTGCAGAAGTCTTGCTTATCAAAGTTTTCCTTTTGGGAGTAATTGAGTTGAGGGAGAGTTATAGTACCCCTCAAACCTTGAGATTTTAAGATGGTAGATTTTAAGATGGTAGATTTTAAAATGATTTTAGACATCTTATTTCAAAATCTGTATCTAATTTTAAAATTAAAATTTAATTTTACTTCTTTTGAGATGCAGATATGGGTGGTTAAGCGCCAAACCAGCCTGTACAACAAAGTTGAAAAAATTAGTTTATATTAAAAAATGATTTATCTAGTGTTTCTTTGCAAACACCAAAATACTATAATTAAAATTTTTAAGTGCACTGAACTGCAATTACTTTTAATTTTTTTGGTTTAGTGGCTTTTGTTAAAGACTTTCAAACTTTACGTCAAATTATCTCATTTCAACATATTCGTTGTATTGGCTGGTGTGATGCAAACTCATCCATATGTTTTCCAAAATAATAATCATCGAATATACAAAAATCTTGGATCCTCAAAAAAAAAAAGTTGCTAAATTGAGCTAAAAATATATAGAAATTATATAGTAAACTATTTTAAAGAATTTTTTTTTTACAAAACTTCTATTTCTTATTTTAAAAAAAAGATATTTAGCTTTACCAGTTAGAAAGTTAGAATGAGGTATAATTCAATAAAATATATTAGTTTTTGTGTTAAACTTTAGGCAAAGATGATGGATTTAAGAAAAAGTTGGTACCTTTGTATTGGAAATATTATTTAAACAATTATTAACAAATAAATTTAAAATATAATAAAAATTATAATAGAAAAATATGTTTAATGTGATATATTAGAATAAATATGTATAATATAATAGAAAAAAAAAAGTTCAAATAAAAATATATACAATTTGATATATAAAATTAGAACTAATTTTTAATATATATTAATATTAAAAATTCGAGGTTTTACATTTACAGGAGGAAAAAAAAATTAGTTTTATGTTTTGTTTTGGAATATAATTAAACAATTTAATTAAAAACAATATAATTAAAAACAATTTAACATATATAATTAATCAATTATATATATTAAAAACAATTTAATTAAAAACAATATAATTAAAAATTAGTTTAATAAATAAAAACAAAATCTCATTAAAAATTTTTTTTTTTTAAAAAAAAGCAACTTTTTTTTTAATATTACTGATTGTGGGCTTAAACATTTGAATAGCACGACTCTGTGTGAGGCTTTAACTTGCTGTTTAAATGTTTGCTCTTAGTAAACAAATAGTTTACTAAGTGAAAATATCTAAAAATCTCATCCAAAAATTCTGATTCTTTTAAAGTTATTTTAAAACAATAGTAACACATTAAAATACAAAATGTATTTTAATTAATGAAAAGAATAAAAGATGAAAGATCTTATTATAGTTTTTAACTTTATAATAGTATATAACTAAACTACTATTTAACATTTTATTCTTTTTTTTTAAAAAAAGCAATAAAAAGAGTTTTAACAACAACAACAAAAATTTACATATTATATTTAATATATTAAAAATTATACTTACTTTCTGAACACGGAAGTTCTCTGTAACCAACGCCATTTTTGTCAACTGGAATCACAAGACCAATTTTATTAAGACAAATAGCTTTAACTTTTTTCTTTCTTTCATTGATTTTTTGACTAGTTGCAGCCAATGAATAACCATGATCTTTAGCAAATAATTCCAATTGTTTTATGAACACATTTACAGACTTAGTTAGTCTTGTTTCTTTAGATAAAAGTTTTTTTGAATAACCACTATGTATAAAAATATAATTTTTGTTTAATGTTAAAAATAGTGAAAAAAGTAACACTATAGTGTTTTGATTATTTTAAAAGTACATCAGTTCAAGTATCTTCAGTTACTTTACAAAAAAATTTTTGAAACATTTTTTTCTAAGAACTTATTAAAACTTACTAAACAGCTGCAAATATATTATCGCCGCAAATTGATAGATTACCATTCATTTTTGATTGATTTGAAACTAAAATCTGAGGAACATCGTCAGGAGCATCTCTATTAAAGTCATTAACAAGGAAGTCTATAAACATTGATAACTACAGCCAAATAAAAAAATTGTAAAATAGTTAAAAGCCAATATTATAATTTATCATTTTATAATAACCATAAAAATTCCTCACCTAAAATATCCTATATGAAAACCATTATCATCCTTGGAGTAAAGTAAAGTGATTATTTCAGGCAGATCATAATAAAATCTTCCATGCATATATAGTTCAACTTTAGTCAGCTCTGTTTCTTTTTTTATTTTTTCAGTTAAAACATCATATGGACCAGTGAATGCTAAGCCCACAGCATCTATATCATTTTCTGAAATTAAAATTAGCATTGTCTTGTTTTAATATATTAATTATTAAACATTTTAATATATTAAATTTATTTACTTTAAAATTTGCAAACTTGGTAATGTTATTAAAAAAACCATTTTTGGAGGAACAAAAAACTGAAAAAATTTTAACCAAAAAATTATATTTGGATTAAACTCTTGAAACCGAAGAATTGCTTCTTAATTTTGTTGAGAAACTTAATTTTGTTAATTTTGTTGAGAAACAACAGTTAAACTTTCTCTCTGAAAGTTTAACTGTTGTTAACTTAATTAATTGAACTATTTTTTCATTTTGTTTGTTTTACAATACTATATGAATGAATAAATAAAACAATCAAAAAATTTTATATCGCGATTAATATAATGCTAAGAGAATAAATGAAATAAGCGATAAATTTTTTTGACAGTATTAATATAATATTCACCAATGAAATAGTATCATACGTGAAATTTTATTGAAAAAATTTTATAAAATGTTTCCACACATTAGAGAAAAGCTTACTTTTATGTAAATATTTAGTTAGTATGTGCTTTCATATGTTCTTCAATTATTTAAATAATTTTCACAAATAAAAAAAAACATTAAACATCCATTATGTAAAAAAATATGTAAAAAAATGTTAAAATATATATATATATATATATATATATATATATATATATATATATATATATATATATATATATATATATATATATATATATATATATATATATATATATATATGTATATAAATGTAATAAAATAAAAATTCAGTGGGTTGCATAAATATAGTCACTACTTTGTTTGTGTGAAATTTTTTTTTTTTTTTTACAATTATCTTTGAAACTAACTAATTAATACAATTATTAATTAGTTAGTTTCAAATTCTTAATTAATTGATTCTCTATCGATTGGTATATAATTGGAACTTGTTAGGTTAACCAGTCTTGAGTAATTATTAATTTAATTAGAACATACCTGCATTTCTAATGTAGTAAAAATATAGAGTCAACTAAAATTTAATAACTTAAGTTGAAATATCTCAACGAAATGTTATCAGAGCAATCAAAAATTTGGTGGTTGATTTCTTTCGAACTTCATAAATGTTCTTGCGAAAATAAAATCAAATTATCATTTTTATATCTTTTCGCATATGTAATTATTTGGTAAAGTAAAAAGATAAAAATGGTCAGAAAAGCTGTTTCAGACAAGGTACAATGGCAAATTGTAGGTCTGCTAAAAAATAAAAATAAAAGCCAACAAGAAATAGCTCCAATGTGCAATG
Source organism: Hydra vulgaris (assembly GCF_038396675.1). NCBI lineage: Eukaryota > Metazoa > Cnidaria > Hydrozoa > Anthoathecata > Hydridae > Hydra > Hydra vulgaris. The sequence goes on from NC_088931.1 coordinate 4,984,934, forward strand.
TTTTGTTTAAATGTGTACAAACAACATTGAAAAACCACGAGCTACATGATGTCAAAGATTTACCAAGGCTTGGTAGGCCTTTAAAGCTAACTTCAAGATACCAAATTTATCTCTATCGAAAGGTTAGACAAGACCCTAAAATTTCTTACCGCGAACTTGCTGAAGGGTTTACAAATATGCCTGGTAACGTTAGTATTAGTAGATGGACTATACGAAGATGCCTAAATAAGAAAGGCTTAGATTGCTATGTTGCTGCTCAAAAACCACTTTTGCGTGTCTCAGATTGCCTAAAAAGATTAAAGTGGCGTAGAGAAAGACTTCACTGGTCTGTAGAAAACTGGGCCAAAGTCATTTTCAGTGATGAATCCAATTTTGAGGTGATAATTCGCAAGTCAAGATTAATCATCAAGAGGCTGGCTGGTGAAAAGTTCAAAGAGCGTTTATGTGCACCAAGGATACAAGGTGGAGAAGGATAAGTTGGAATATGGGGATGCTTCTCCCATAAAGGAACAAGGTCAAACAACATTTATAATGGCAGAATTAACCAGTACAACTACAAACAAACCCTCGAAAGTAAACTTTTACCAACAGCCCTAGCTTTTTATGGAAGACGACAATGGATTTTTCAGCACGATGGCGCTACGGCTCACACTGCAATCTCGGTTAAAGAGTGGCTTGATTGGAAAACATTACGGCCGTGCATTGGCCAGTTCGTTCTCCAGATCTCAATCCCATCGAGAACATTTGGGCTTGGATAGACAAGAGATTCGTCAAAGAGAGCATAGCCATTGTTGCACAATTACAGCAGGCATAAGAAAAGCTTTGGAAAGAATTTCCAAGAGAATTATGCATCTGACTAGTTGAATCCATGCCAAGATATGTTTGTGCATGTGTGAAAATTTGTGGAGCGCATACAAAATACTAAAATGCACCCTGACTATATTTTTGCTCTGTTTTTTTTTTTTTTTTTTTTTAACAGTTGTATAAAATCTTAAATTTTTTTTTTGAAAAAACTTTTTTTCTTATTTTGTTTATAAAACCATTATTAATAAAATTTGAAACAATTTTAATTATTAACTTTTTTGTTTGCATTAAATTTAAAAAAACATGAAAAAAAATCCTATTAAAAATCAACTGACTCTATATTTATGCAACCCACTGTATGTTTGAAAATAATTTTTGTTATACAAATTAATGTATAAAAATATAAAAAATGCATTAAAAAAAAATGCTATTTAAAAACAAAATCATAGAAATTTTAAAAATTAAAACAACCTGGATTTTGCTGTGTAAAGTAATAGAAATCGTAAAAATCGTCAGGGAATTTAACACCCCACTTTGCAAGGAAATTTTCAGCAAACTCATGTTTAAATCGATTTTCTATGTAAAAATAAATAATAATAAATTATTTAATATGCATAATTTTATAAAACAATACTAGTACAAGAGTCTAAATTGAGTAAAAAATTTAGCAAATACAGTTACCAGCTGTAAGTGAAATCTGAAAAAAGTGAAAAATACATTTTTATAAGAATATTTTCATTTTATAATTTTCACAGAAAAAATAAAAAAATCATTTTTTTGAATTTTCTCTAGAAAAATAGTAATTTTTAAATAGATAGTAGTTTTTAAAGAATTATTGCTCAACCTATTTCCATTTCTTTTAGCAGTTTTGTGATGATTTGTTACAAGGGGAGGGGTACCCGACTTTGTGGCACAACAATTTTTTATCTAAATAATATAAGCAATACATTATTTAGATAAAAAAAATGTTGTTATGAATATGGGAATTGCAAGAATTGCTAAATAAATATATGACAAGAATTTTTAAATTGTGAGAGCAGCTAGTAAATAACAAAAACTTCGAATGGCATTAATTGTCATTTGATGGCATTATTTGTCATCCGAAGCAAAAAATCAATTCAAATAAACAAAACTTTGAATATCTGATGGCTTCTGATGGCATTATTTGTCCTCAGAAGCAAAAAATCAATTCAAATAAACAAACTTTGAATAAGAGGTCATCAATAAATTACATCACCCAATTTTCAACCTTTTTGAACCCTCCCCCCTCTCATCACAACATTGTAACTCTTTAGTAACAAGTTCCATACAAGTAATCAAAAAATCACCAACTTAACGCCCCCCCCCTCTCCTCCATGCCTAGAGCATGACATAATTTAACTAAAAGATTATTTACATTTAATGTAAAAATTATTATATTAAATAAAGTAAAGATTATTATATTAAATAAAGAAAGTAAAATGGTCTATTAGCTGGTTAAGGAAAATCCATACCAAAGGAAAATTGCTTTAAATAGGCAGAACCTGTTGTAAAAAATTTAATTTCAATTTGATTTTAAAATTCCAATAAAAAATTTTTTCTTCTTCTCATTAACAATTTTTTTATCATCAAATTAAAAAAATGGATTGAGACGTTTTATACAAAGAATTATAGGAAGGATATGTAAAAGCTTATTCTAAGTCAAAACAAAACTGCCAAAAAGAAATAAATATAATAGAGTGAAATTAAAAGTAATGAAAAACAAAATTCTTTTTCTGAAAAAGTCCAATAATTGTTAAACACACATTCAACAAAAGCAATGAAAATCAAAGGAAAGTTGTTGGATAACTGGTCTTCTGCTTCAACAAAATCCTTAATTTCTCATGAAAGCAAATCAAATTTTGTTGAAATTGATAAATCAAAAACATTGTTCTATGTACCCCTTATGAAATTGAATTAGTAGCAAAACCAAGTGACCCAATCAAGTACTGCAGATTTAATCATGTGATGTGCTTAAAACAGAGAGAAAAGTTCAAGATTCCATAAAACAAGAAATTACCATGATACATGGAAATTTGATTAAGTTGACGAAGAGAAAAGAATGCGGACAGTTAAGATCTGCGCAAGAAAAAGAGCTTATAGAAAAAGAAAAAAAAAATTAAAAAGAACTAGAAAAGAATCTTAAGAAGAAAGAATATTCAATGTTAAGAAGCTGGAAGTTCAGAAGTAATAAGAGGGAAATTTTAAAAAAGTTATGAGAATTAATCAAAGGATCCATTCGGAACTCCGCCTTGTCGGATTTTTTTCGGTTTTTTCGGAGTTCGAGAGAAATCGAGAAACCTTGATGAAACTTTGATGAGGTTTTTAGAAAATATCAATTTTTACTTATAAAATAATTAAATTCTTATTTTATTTCTACTTTTACATTAGTTCATGTTGTTTTCAAAATATAAGTGTTCTTTTTATTCAATACCAACACTAATTTACATCACAAAGCAATTAGTAATGCACAGTGGGCCTAGTGGTGGTGGTTGAAAAAACCTCAAAAAAAAAGCCTATTCTATTCAAAACCATATAACAAAACATTCTCATACTTTTCCATTGTACTATTTCCAAAACTCTTTTGAGTATAATAGTATCTTTTTAATAATAGAAGTTTTTAAATCAACAAAAATCAGTTGTGGTATAACAAAATGTAATGCATAATAAAATATCTTTTTTTATCAAAAAAGCAAGAATTTTTTAATTTTTAAGCAAATATTAGTTAATGTATTTTAACTATTTAATAGCTTACCTTAACAAAAAAAATTTTAAGTCAAGATCATTATTTATAATATATACAAAAACTGGTCGAGGTAACAACGAGGTAAGTTTTAAACATATAATACATTTTTTTTTTACAATAATGTCGTATATCGTATGATCAAGATAACTTTGTTCACCATAAGTCTAATATTCGGCCCACTGTGCATTGTGGCGAAATTATGCAATAAAATGTTATCACTGATAACAAATATATTATAATTAATATAAAAAATATATAATAATTATTGTTTCATTACACTTAGCTATTAGAATAAATAACTTAATTAATAACTTAAAATGTGATAACTTATCACAATTAAAATAAAATTAAGAACAAATATCTATCAAAAACAAAAACCCACCTGCGTATAATAATATTTCCAAAAAGTGCATATTATGAATACAAAAAAAAAAATTTGAAATAGTTATTCATGCAAACCAAGAATGTCTTAAAGTAAGCCCTCAACTCAATACTCCCTCATCTTACAACCCAATACCCTCTGAGTTTTTAGTGTCTTATTAGTTTTTTCTTATTAATTCTTTTCAGTCTTGTTCTGATTGTTTTTAAAGAGATTAAGCCATGCATAGTTTATAGTTAAGCTTTTTCTAATGCAAGGTTCAGATATGCAGAAAAATTTTGTTATACCATTGATAAATTAAACACTCACCAAAATTAAGTTTCCTCACTTTATCATCCTAATAAAGAAAATTTTCAAATAGGTTAAAAAAAGAAATAAAATTATTACAAATTAAAACTTTTTTTAAAATGCTGAAGTAAATATCCTAAAATTTAAAAATCATATAATGTAAACTAATGTTATCTTTATCAGTTAAAAACTGGGATTTTTCACAAAAAAAAATTGATTAGGAAGTAATGTTACTATAACTTTAAAAAGGAATAATAGTTATAAATAAGAGTTATTGTAGATTATATTTAATATAACTTAATGCCTTAACAATAAATCAAAACTTTTTGAACTATAGCTTATTTATTAAACATTTCATTAAAAAAATATAATAGCATTATAGATAAAAAAAATTATTTGTTTATTATTAAAACAATGAGTGTTGCGTTTACTTTATAAAAAGTCTAGAAAATAGATCTTTACGTTTAAAATCAGCAACTTAAACTTTACAAAATTAAATTCAATTAAAATTACTCGAGATTTTAAGATAGAGTAAACACACAACTGCATATAAACCAATTTATTTATAAATATTTTGTGTCAACAAATTTTTTTATCATTATTTTATGTATGTTGTCTCAACAAGAGTAAACTATTTCAAACATTTGAATAAAATATGGCAAAAGCATTATGAATATCATAAGAAAAACCATAAGTAAAAATTTTTGGCAGCACTGATAATGAAACCTTAAATATTTAAAACTTAAATCAAGTATTTTTTGTTTGATTAATGAAAATGTAAGTAATAACTATAATATTTTCAGTTTATAATAAGATCCATAATGTCAATGACACAGACGCTTACCTCTTCTGTTAATAAATATAACTTAATAGACAATAATATAATTTTTTGTTTTTAATATTTATGGCTCCATATCTGGGTGGTTTTCCTTAATGTAATTTTCTTATTTAAATTTCAACTTATGGAAAGTGATTTTTTACAATTAGTTGCTAATACTGAGCTATTTATAGTTTTTGGCATTCAGGAGTTTTAAAAATATAAAAAAGATTATGGGCTACTAATAGGGAAAAAATCAAGACTTATAGGTCAGAAGAACAATCGATTTTTGAACCCGGAGTCCTTTGGTATAATGATGGCAAGGACTCCAGGACTCCGGGCTTAAAAGCAATAAGTTTCAAGTAATTAAATATAATAAATAATTTTCTTATAGCAGATCATTAATCAACCAACATGTTTAGAGCTTCTGGACTTCCTGAAAAAATAAAGAGGTATTCCATGAGAAAGTGGGACAGGCATGTAACCCACCATCTCAGAATTTCTTCATACTTTGTAAAAATGGTCACCTATATAACATAGACTACCTTGCAAAACTTTAGCACTGATATCAAATGGGTTTTAGAAATATTCTTACTTTAAAATCAGCTCAATTTTTTAACTAATCATGTGATTAAGCTGAAAACTAGCATAAGTATATTTTTTAGGACAAGGAATCAGAATATGATATTTGTTTTTAATCAAAATATTTAGAAGTTTATCAATATCGGGATTGTACTTCACCTAAAGATATTTTTCAAATTTTAACAAAGGCGAAAAGAAGGTTTGGTAAACATGGTAGCATCAATTTTTTGTCAATATTTTTTTGTATTTAATGAAATAGATATTTTAATGAGTGTTTTGGTGCAAAATTTAGAGGTGGATTTTTTGAAAATTTTTGTAAAAAGATATGAGTAATATGTGAAAAAAATGAGTATTACAGGTCTATGTTCATAATTTTTATTTAAATTAATCGACATTGACAATTTTCATTAGTCATCAAATATTATACAAAAGAAAACCTTTTAACCTATTATTTAAAGAAACTTTAATTCAAATAAATATTTCTTTTTTAATAAATTTTTGCTTTCTAATTATGACATATTATGTCATCTTTCACTAAAACAAAAGAAACTCTCAATATTAAAACGCTAAGACTTAGTATTAGTCTGATATTTTACCAGCTGTTGTTTGTTCTCCATAGTTAATCATTAAATTAATAAAAAAATTATAAAATCAAAGTTAAAAAAAATAAATATATAACATCATATTTAAAAATACTTATGATAAAAGTTTTTTCCATTTTTAATAAATGTGTATTTTGTGTTTATTTATAGCTAAATAACAAATTGAAAAAAATAAAATGAACAAGATTTTGTGTACAGTTGTTATTTTATCAAATGATCAATGTCATAAAATGGTGTACACTAAATCAATTGGATTGAAAGATTTATCAAGCTATTCAGAGAGAAATAGAAATTTATTATTATGGAGATCTGGGCTATCAATATTAAACGTTAATGTTAAAATCTGTTTACATTATAAGCAAATTTTACTTAACTCCAAAAAAATTGGATCGCATAACACTAATATAAAAGGTAAGTTTATATGTTTTTAACTTATTGTGCTGTCTTTTTACAAAAAATACACTATCAATTAGTTTGAAAAAATTTATTCTTTGAATTTCATTTTTTTTTTTTTTTTTTTTTTTTGTTATTTCACCTCCCCAAGGCCCAGAAGGCCACCACAGATGAGAAGGCTACTTAATTGTGGTTATAACCCTCTCTCAACTCTATAACGCCGAAACACGAACCTTGACGAACAAGGCCGCTGCGCAGAGAAACAAGTTGAGCGCGGTACTACCAGGGACGTGGTGGGGATCGAACTCAGAACCTCTCGCTTATGAAGCGAGCGCTCTACCACTACACCACTACCGCATTTTTAACATTATTATATTATCTAAATTATTATTTCCTAATTTTGGCGAAATTTATTCATTTATAATATATTTATAGGTTTTTTTTGAGAAATTGATATTCAACTGGCAAAAGATATGAGCTCAATTGGTATTGAAACAAAACCTGGTTTTAAAATATGTCCTTCATGTCAAAAAGAAGTGGCAAAAAAATAGATGATTTTCTGAAACAAACTTTTTTTTGATGAAGTTTTAGAAATTGCACAGGAAAAAGAACTTATACACACCAGTTTTGATCAATTAGATGTATCACCAGTAAAATTTCATTGGGTTCCACAATAAGCTAAAATTTCTCTAGGGAAAAGAAAATTAATGCAAGCTTCTGATGTTATGTCAAAAAAGCTATCAGTCATCCTCAATGTAACAGACCTGAAAAATGATGTTACTGAGGAGCCCAATGTTGATCATCAGAAGAAAGCTGAAGATCTAGATAAATTAATACTTATAATGCAAGAAAAGCTGAAAACAGCAAATAAAAGACAAAAGATTCAGATTTTAACATTAGTTCCAGATTCATGTCTTTAAGGAAAGCAGCTGAAGTATTCAATATTTCAAAACTAACATTGTTAGAAATGAATCAGATATAATTGATAAGGTGGAAAGCTTCTATTGTAATGATCAGTTCAGTCTGCAGTTGCCAGGTATAAAAGATTTTGTAAGTGTATCCAAAAATAAACATATATCAAAGCGATTACATCTTTGCAACTTAAAGAAATTATTTTTTGAATTTAAACTAGAGCACTCTCAATTTAAAACATAATTTTCTAAATTTGATCAGTTAAAGCCAAAATGGTGTATTTATGCTGGTCAAAAAGGAACCCATGCTGTTTGTACATGTGCAATACATTAAAACCTAAAGCTTATGCTTAGCGCTGTTAAACAGGAAAAGAGTTACCATGAACTTATTGAGTAGATTGTTTTTTTGTGAGGGAATGCATGGTCCATATATGTAATCGTTGCCCTGGAATTCAAAATATTATAAATTATATAACTGCAAATCTATTGCAAAATGAAGGATCATTTGAAGAGAATGAAAAGTTGATGAAGATGAATTAATTAAATACAAACAGTGGAGTACAACAGATAGAGCAGAGCTTTTAAGTTACACATCTACAATAAGCGAATTCAGTGAAAGTCTTAGTGAAAAACTTGATAGCATAACATCTCACTCTTATAGTGCTAAAGCACAGAGTAAATATTTAAATACATTATACTATATCCATTATTCTATTTATCCATTCTATTATATTATATTCTATTATATTACTATTATATTATATTATACTATTCTATTATCCATTTTACTATATACATTATATCTATACCCATAAATGAAATAATTATTTTGGTTGATTTTGTAGAAAACTTTAAATTTGTCATACAAGATGAAATCCAGAGTTACAACTAGAGGCAACAGCAATGCACACTACATCCTGTAGTTTTTATAACAAAAACGATGAGGGTGCTACTAAAAGTCAACCAACATCTTTATGTTTTATATTTGATGACCTGATGACTTAACACATGATGTTAGATTTATTTATTGTATAGTAAAAAGAACTGTCTAATTTGTACAAGAAATGTTTCCCATTACCACAAAAATCCACTATTTCTCTGATAATTGTGCTGGCCAGTATAAAAATTGAAAACATTTTTAAAATTTATCCCATCATCACCTGGTACAAGAAGTTTCCACCAATTTATTCTGCAGGATGCAACAAGCATAAATGTCCAAAGAGTCTCTGAGCATGATGAATTTAATCTAATATTTAACCTTACTGGCTCAATTCAATATCTTCAAGAAATCATTGCAGGAAAATATTATATCTGCAAATATGAAATGTTTAACTGGGTTGGTTTGGTATTTCAAGTTGATGTTTGATGAAAGAAATGAAGATACCCTTGTAAAATTTATGCATCCTCATTTACCTAACACTTCATTACACTGGCCGAGTAGAGATGGTTGTTGTTGGGTTCCAAAGCCCCATATTTTAATATAAAAAACCCATTATCTTCAAGAACAGGGCGCATATACCAGGATAAACACAGATGATTTGCCTCAAATCTAACCTTAGTTAGTTAATAAGTTAACTCAATTGTATTACACCAGTTTTCTATTATAAGCAATTTATGAATTATTCAGACGCAAGTTCTGGTTTTTTATTGACTAGTTTTTTATTTAAAACTTACATTTATTTGATTATTTTGACTCCAATATATTACATTTATTATGAAGTTTTTATTTTAACTATTGTTAATGGGTTTTTTTCTTCTTCTTATAATTGAAGTTTTCAAAGTAAGCAATTTCTTAATAAGAAACATCCGAAAGTACTTTTTTATTATTTTTTTTTAATTATTTATAAAAATCCTCAAAAAACCCACCTCTCAATTTTGTACCAAAACACTCTTTAATATATCTATATTAAAAACAAAAAAAAATTCACAAAAAATTAATGTTTACTAGACCTCCTTTCTGCCTTCGTTAAAATTTCAAAAATATCTGTAGGTGAAGTACATTTCCAATATTGATAAACTTCTAAATATTTTGATTAAAAACAAATATCATATTCTGATTCCCTGTCCTAAAAAATAAATTGGTGCTAATTTTCAGCTTAATCACATGATTAGTTGCAGTAACTTGTAAAACAAAAACTATAGTAAAATCAAAATGGCTGCCGAACAAAAAATACTGTTAAAATAGCTGATTTTTAAGTAACAATATCTCCAAAACCTATTCAATATCAGTGCTAAAATTTTGCAAGGTAGTCTATGTTATATGGGTGACCATTTTTACAAAGTATGAAAGAAACCTAAGCTGATGGGTTACAAACCTCAAAAATTTGTCTTACTTCCTCATGGAATACCTCTAAAGTTATAAAGCTGGAGTCCTTTTGGGACTCTGCATCCCTGTTGTTAAGGCCCAATGATCACTCTGAACATGGTGTATTAATATATTATTTTTAATAAAATAAAAAATTAAAATAAAAAGCAGGCACCATTGAAAAATTTAACTTGAAAAAATATATACATTGAATAAAAATAAATCACTAAGTATACCGGTGTACTATTAAGATTATTTCCATTTTTTCTTTTTCTTCCTTTGCTTTTAATATTACAATTATTTGGGATATTATCTTCTTTTTTCAGGGGTTCATTTGCATTTCTTTTCTGCATTTTGTAATCAAATTTGTTTTATTTGAAATACAGCTAGTTTTAAAATATAAATATTTTAAGCACATTAATGCTATTGGTATTAGAGGCTTTTTTCATATTAACTTGACGAATAACTAAAACAAATAACTCAGAGTGGCCACATTAAATTTTTATAAGAAAAAGAGGATATTAAAGGATTCTAGAGGAGATTTTGCATTCAATTTAGAGGGATTTTTTAGCAAAACCACAAAATTTTGAATAAAAATAGAAGATTTTAAAGAAATTTTTGAAATAGGTTTAAACGCCTATATTTCCACACTTTTGGGATTTGGACAGTGGTCAATAATGCCATTTTTTATGTTAGGTGACATGGATTTGCTAAAATTAATTTTTTACAACCCAATTGCACTTCAAGTCATTAACCAGTTGTACAGACCAGGAATTTTGAGCTTTATACTACCATCACGAAATGAAAAAATAAAAAAATAAAAGTTAAGTTAATCTTTAACTTTTCTTCCAACTTTCCAAAAATTTTCTCTTTAATAAAGAGGAGATTTGATCACATTTTCAACTTTTTAGAGAATAATAGAGGATTTCAGAGGAGATTTTTGAAAAATCAGGACTTTGGAGGATTTTAGAAAAGCTGTGGTCACCCTGTAACTAAAATAATTTTTCAGTTCTAAGTTAGATATTTACAGCTTTTATTTATATTAGCCCAGTGAAACACATTTCATACGTAGGAATTAAACAAACCAAAAATTAACTTTGAAAAGCTTGCGAAATATTGAAATCTTATACTTTTATTCAAATATAATGTTAGTTATTTAAAGTATTTAACTAATTAGTTAATTAAAAAGGTTTGATTTAAATCTAACGTTAGTTTCTATAACGTAGCGAATGCTTCAATACTCTAAATACAATAAATAAAGCCATTTTAAAAAAGTGCGCCGAACTAAATATTTTAAATTTAGCGCATAAAAAAAACTGGAATACGTATTGGCCAGTGGGTACAAGACGTAAAAAAAACGTCTTTTAAACGTTTTAAAAGTTTTTTAAACGTTCAAATGACGTCTTCTTTAGGTCATATGCCCTTTGGGTATTATTTGGACTTATTAAGGAAATTAAAGAAAACTGGGGCTCTTGGAGCCTAAACTTGTGGGGGCCCTTATTTTTACATTAAATAAAGTTATTTTTGTAGGATTATATAGTAATAAAATACATATATGTAAATATTTACCAATCACACAACTCATTTCTTGATGAATATGAATATAAAGTATATGTAAAAATTTATTTTTAATTACTTTTATATGTTTCTATACTTTTATAGTTATAACAATTACAAAGGCTTATGGAGGGTATGGCAAATTAAGAAATTAACATTGTTATACAACATTTCCTAAAAATTTTTTACCTATATCTTTTTTGCGATAAAATATCAATATCTTTTTTTCGATAAAATCATTTATGAAACCATCAAAATTAATGTCAGAACAAAAATCAACTAAATTAGAAAATCTTTGTCGATGTCGGTCTCGTGTTGTTTCTCATCTACGCTATTCATATTCCATGACAGTCTTACATCTAAAGTGGCTCTACGACTATTAATGACTCAACTCAATATAGCTTTTTCTTAAATGAAAGATAATTCCATTCATGTGAAAAATCAAAATTTTTCAAAGCTATTTTATTTTAAAGAAAAGATCCTCGAAATGAAATACATGACTTTCCAAAATTAGTTAGAGAAAAAGGTTGCCGAATTAGATTATCATTTTTTAATATATATTTATTTTTATCTTTTAAGGTATATAGATTATGAAAAGAAATAGGAGAGCCTAAACTTGTGGGGGCCCCTATTTTTACATTAAATAAAGTTATTTTTGTAGGATTATATAGTAATAAAATACATATATGTAAATATTTACCAATCACACAACTCATTTCTTGATGAATATGAATATAAAGTATATGTAAAAATTTATTTTTAATTACTTTTATATGTTTCTATACTTTTATAGTTATAACAATTACAAAGGCTTATGGAGGGTATGGCAAATTAAGAAATTAACATTGTTATACAACATTTCCTAAAAATTTTTTACCTATATCTTTTTTGCGATAAAATATCAATATCTTTTTTTCGATAAAATCATTTATGAAACCATCAAAATTAATGTCAGAACAAAAATCAACTAAATTAGAAAATCTTTGTCGATGTCGGTCTCGTGTTGTTTCTCATCTACGCTATTCATATTCCATGACAGTCTTACATCTAAAGTGGCTCTACGACTATTAATGACTCAACTCAATATAGCTTTTTCTTAAATGAAAGATAATTCCATTCATGTGAAAAATCAAAATTTTTCAAAGCTATTTTATTTTAAAGAAAAGATCCTCGAAATGAAATACATGACTTTCCAAAATTAGTTAGAGAAAAAGGTTGCCGAATTAGATTATCATTTTTTAATATATATTTATTTTTATCTTTTAAGGTATATAGATTATGAAAAGAAATAGGAGATGCCTTGGTTTTACATTTACAACAAAGTATATTAAAAATATTCAGCTGATAAATATTAAGAATTTTTTAATTCAGAATTTTTTTTATAGTTTTATATAAACTATTCCACAATGGATAATCTACGGCATAAGTGATTCCTTTGATGGAGTTGAAAAATTCTTGCGATGGTTTGCGACCTATTGAAGAAAAACTGCTTCTTCTTCAGTTCTTTGTCAGTGTGTCATTGTGATTTTCAATAAGACTGATTCCTCATTCAGCTATATTATTTACGAATGCCATGTGTGTAACCAGTTCATAAAACTTCTCGAAGACTAAATCAGATGTCCACTGCGCTGGTGGTTTCTTAAGGAATGTTCAAGACTTTTCTTTGCTTTTTTCGATGAGGAAATCAAAGAAATATGTTGTTCATCTGTCACCAGATCCTCCAATATCAACTGCTCAGATTCATTTTTCAACTTTATATGCAGAGAGCTGTCTACCAATGCTGATTGATGTAGATTTTGTACAATCTTTTCTTTGATTGATGCTAAAACTCTTTTATCTAAAAAGGCCATGCAAACCAGATGTTCAGAGAGAAACCAGGGGTGCTTTAAAAATACTTGATGTGCCTTGCTAGCAACAGTCTTGTTTGGATAGGTCTTCAGATTTAACAAAAACTCTATGTCATTGAGAGAATCTCGGACTCCAAGTGGTGCTTCATTCCACTGTTTGACATATACAAGATTGATAAGCAGAGCTAAATCTGTGATGTTCTTGGATTCATGAGCAGTCCACTTGAACTGATTCTTAAAAAGAAAGATTTTCAGTGTGTAAATAGTTTTTGCTATCAATCGTGCGTGATGTGTTGGACCGGAGCTCGAAATTTCTCCCAGCCTTTGTATCCACCAAGACACCAGAAAGATAAGCCTAAAAATACAGCTGATGGACCTTCTGTCGAATCAAACAGAGGCGTGAAAAAATTTGAAAGAATAACTTTCATGACGTGATGATGGCATGCAATCCAGACCATTTCAGTTCCTAAAGCTAGTTCAATTTTAACATATGCGCCATTATGACGCCCTGTATTGCTAGCTTTTGTATCGAATACAAGCCTTTTGATCTGTGAACAAAGATTCCATTTCTCAATTACTTTAACACAGACATTTGCTTGAGACTCTCCTGGTTCTCTACCTATTTTTAGATTACCAAACAATTTTTCCAGGTCATTCCCAGTAACAATAACAGCTATGCAACACACCTTTTCCATTGATCCATCAATATCTGGCAATATTTTGCATCCAAATGAAGCGATAGTGGTCCTGCCAAAGAAAATCCTTTTTCATCCACTGCAGCAGCCCGTTGTCTTGCTTTTATTCTGGATTGTCTGATTGAACTTCGAGATAAGGTTACGTCTGAAATGTAATGGCCAAGCACTTGTGCAACAGTTGCAGCAACAAACACAGTTTTAGGGTCTTGGAGGCCAACGCAATCTAGAGCATCTACAACTTCAGGTAACTGGAAGATATTCTTAAATTTCTTTTTTGGTGATAAAGCAGAATCTGTAGAATCTGTTGATGTTGACACTGTTGGCATACACGACTGAATTGGCTGATACTCCTCATCTTCTTGTGATTCTAGATGTAAACGAAGAAAGTTCACCTTCTGTTTCGTTTATGCCCTTTGGTCATGCGTTGCTCATACCTCATTTTTTCCTCTTTTTTTTTCTCTTTCTCTCTCTTTCCTCTCGTTGCCTTTTCTTGTCTTCTTTTGCTACTGTCTTTACATCTACTCTATTAGTGATGCAAGAATTAAATATATCCTCTTTGCATGCAAAGGAATTACCGATCTTCTTTGTTCTTTATTTCTGTTATCACATCCTATGTCGCAATATCAAACAATTCTTCAAGATCACTTTTGAGTTGCCGTGTTCAGTCTACCTTTAAAGCCAGATAGTTCTGTTGTAGGTTGGACAGTTTTCTGACACAGGAGTCAACCCGCTGTTTGGTATCCTGGATTGCATTCAAATACAAATTACTGCATCACAAGACTTTTTATAACTTTCAGAAAGAGTTCTTCCTTTACTTAAATGATGAAACTGAAGCAGTTGAAATACATCCAGCATACATGGTAACCTTGCTGTAGATAACTGAGAAACTGGCTTTCCAATAAGCTAGTGGTCAGGAGCGGATCTTAAACGTGATAGTTTATAGCTTATTATTTGAAAAGTTCAATAGTTCAATTTTAGTTTAACATCAGTTCAATAATTATTCAATAACAGTAACACCTGTGAAATTAAAAAAATAACATGCATTTTAGAAATCAGAACACAAGTAAGTTTGACATAAACTAAAAGTTGCTATTTTATTGTGCCCTCTACTATATACAGCAACACCATTACTGGTGTTGGATGCTTCACAGTTTTCATCAGGTGGTTGGGAAAGTATTTCTAATCAGAGCAACGTTGAACGTACTGGCACTAGTTATCAAGGACTTTAAATGTTGACTCATCACTAAAGACAATATAAAACACAAACAAAAATAAAGAAGACAAACGTCATAAATTTAGCCCAAAAGGAAAAAGACAGCTAGTAAAATTTGCATCATAATCAATTGACCAAGGATAATACAACAACTTACTGATTGTCTATTCATTTTAAATTTAATAACTTAAACTCTTTAAGCAAAAATTATATTTAGAATTGTTTTACTCCATTAAAAACGCGTGTAGCCAGCCCGGATGAAGTGACAACAAAACAGCTCACAGAAACTTTTTTGAAATGTTGTTCTTTTGGCATGCGTGATAACTTTTTCTCTGAAGTGGAAAGTTTTGAGGTTAGACGAGCCTCTTAATTCTAGCCTCTGCTTTAGAGTGCCTTTTGAATCAAGTCTAAATATTCACTGATTTCCCTCAGTGTCAAAATCCCCAATTTTAATAAAACCGCTACTTTCACTCTCTTTAATGGACTCGGATCTCCACCTTTTCCCAGCAAAAGTACATAAAAATTTATATTAAATAAAAAATAAAAAAAGGTTTGACATGCTACATTACTTATTATTTCAAAATCAGAAGTGCTCATGTTTTATTTTTCATGAAACAAGAAAAATAACGGTAAAAGTAAAAGGTTATATATTATATGTATAATTGCAACAATAATACGTTACTCATCAACTTTACATGAAATTATTCTCTAACTCAAAGAATAATCAAATTGTTTTCCACCAGCATTTATTAAAATAATTTTCTGAAACTAAAAAGAAATTCAAACCAGAGTTACTCTGTTGAATAAATTAATTATATCATGACAATCGCTAAATTAGACAAAAAAAAACATGTTGTGATTCTTATATCTTTTACGCCACTGTATATACATAAAAAAACTAACATTTGAATCTAAGCTTTTGTTTTATGTTGTAAATATCTCTAAGTTTTGTTTTCAAACCGCTTCTATTAAGGCTGTCACAAGTGTTGTATTTGTCCCATGTTCAATCAACATCAATGTCTGCTGTTTTAACAATCCTTTTGGTTGATGCTGTGAACTTTACATAGAAAATTCTTCTATACCATATGAATGGTTGTGTTCAAGAAACAACTTTTTAACACCATAGCCTTGTCGTTGGTTGTCATATGAAAAACAAATAAACATTTTGCAACCACATAGAAGTATTGCCTGAATATTGCGCTTGCCTTGATTTTTCTTCATAAGATAAGGTTTTTGATGACCAAAATATTTGCATGTCCATCTGTAAACATAAAAAATACATGAACAACACTATTTTTTAAAATGTAGCAATTGTAATTGTAAATAAAAAATTTTTTAATTAATATTTTTTAAGTATTGTTTTAAAAAAGAAATCCATATATAGTAAAATAAATAAAAATACACTTTAAAGTTTAACAAATAAAAATACCCAAAAAACATAAATGTAAATGTAAACCTGCATGCACATATTGAATCTGAAGGTTGATTTTTAATTTGTGATTCTTGCTTCACTTTCTTATTGTAACTTTCAAATTTTTCCTTGTAATCAACTCTAGTTGGGTCAAAATGGGTATTGCAGTAATGCATAACAGCCTTTTTTGCAGAATTGAAATCACAAAGTTTTTCGTAAAATTGCAAATTGTATGATTTAAGAAAACATGAGAGCAGAAGAGAGTTCCAAGCTTTAATGTACAAGAAATAATAATGGATGAATAAAGATTTTTAGAGCATGAAGGAACAGATACAGTAGGTGGATGCAAATTTGCTGTATGATAACTAATTTCAGAATGAGTTACAGTTGGTGAAATAAAAGAAGATAGCTAGCTGAAGCTGAGATTATGTATCTATAAAAAAGAAAAATAGATGTCATCATATAATGGTGGGACAGGGTCTAAACCTAGGAAGCTAGGGAAGATCCAACTATATTTACAAACATTTTTGAACCTTGTCTAGAAGAGAAAGGGAATCATTAAGAGATCCAGTCCAATTGTGACAATTGTCTTCCATAGAGCGATGAATAAGAGATTTATAAAGGTAGAGAATGGAATAAGGTGTAAGAAAATGGTGAGCACAATTAAGAGTTGTAATTTTTGCTAAATAAAATTTCACAATTAGGAGTTGAAATTTTTGCTAAATAAGAACTTTTAATATTCATCCAGTGTTCATCATCATAAACAATGTAACACAAGTTTACATCTATGGCAGTCAAATAAATATAGAAGGATTTTAGTAAAGTTTTTGCAAAAGAAGTACTTCTACAAGACAGCAGCCAGATGCAATTAAAACATGTGCAATATGAGTACTTTTATGAGTAATACAGTAGAAGGTCAAGTTAGATAAATGTTTTTTAACTAATTTGTTACTGCTTTGTTCTTTAAAAACATTAGGCATTCTTTCTTTGTAAAATACACTAATATATATATATATATATATATATATATATATATATATATATATATATATATATATATATATATATATATATATATATATATATATATATATATATATATATATATATATATATATATATATATATATATATATATATATATATATATGTATATATATATATATATATATATATATATATATATATATATATATATATATATATACATATATATATATATATATTAGTGTATTTTACAAAGAAAGAATGCCTAATGTTTTTAAAGAACAAAGCAGTAACAAATATATATATATATATATATATATATATATATATATATATATATATATATATATATATATATATATATATATATATATATATATATATATATATATATATTAGGTACGTGACATGAAAATTTTAAATTAAACACTAGAATGTTATATATTATTGAAAAGCCCTTTCATAAAGTATTTAAAAAAAAAATTATCAAAATTGGACAATTCTACAAAAAGTCATGCGGTTTTTAGGAGTAAATTTTTGATATATGGATTTGTTTAAGAAACTGTGGTTAAAATATAGTTTTTCTTCACTAAAATTGTTATAAATTTGTCAATTCTTATCCAAATGTCTAAAACTTGGTATGAAAAGATAGATGTAACAGTGGGTTACATCTATCTTTTCATATTTAACAGTGTTTACCCTTCGAGCGTATCCAGAGGGGTAAAGGGGTGCCAAACCACTATCTTTAACACCCCAAGATGCATTTTTCTTCCATAGAAGAGCGTCTTTTTTTGTGAAATTGGTAGTTCTTGTATACAAAATCTTGATATAATTTATTTTAGACCACCATCAATATAGTAGATGTAACTTTTTGTTAGGGTGGATAAAAAGATGTTGGTTTAACACCCTATTATTAAAATGCTACATTCCTATAAATATTTGTTAGTTTAGTAAAAAAAAAAATAGTATTACAAGTGAAAATTATGTTCCACTAATTTACAACATATACTTGTAGTAAATACAGAGACTTAGGGGGAGGGATTCCTCTTCCTCCAATTATTAAAAATATTTGAATATTTAAAATAAATATATATATACATAGAGAGAAATTGATATAAAAACATTTATCACGTTACAAGATGCGTCCAAGTTACCATTTTTCAGGAAAAAGAGAAAGGGTGTGTCTTTCCACCCTCCCTCACCTACTTTTTCAAATCTAAAACAAAACAAAAAAATGATTTTAAATGCGATTATTTACTAAGAGAAATTAATATAAAAACATATTTTCAATAAAAGATTAAACCTTGTTGTTGTAACTAAACTAAACTAAATTAAACTTGTTGTGATTAAACCTTGTTGTTGTAACTAAACTAAACTAAATTAAACTTGTTGTGATTAAACCTTGTTGTTGTAACTAAACTAAACTAAATTAAACTTGTTGTGATTAAACCTTGTTGTTGTAACTAAACTAAACTAAATTAAACTTGTTGTGATTAAACCTTGTTGTTGTAACTAAACTAAACTAAATTAAACTTGTTGTGATTAAACCTTGTTGTTGTAACTAAACTAAACTAAATTAAACTTGTTGTGATTAAACCTTGTTGTTGTAACTAAACTAAACTAAATTAAACTTGTTGTGATTAAACCTTGTTGTTGTAACTAAACTAAACTAAATTAAACTTGTTGTGATTAAACCTTGTTGTTGTAACTAAACTAAACTAAATTAAACTTGTTGTGATTAAACCTTGTTGTTGTAACTAAACTAAACTAAATTAAACTTGTTGTGATTAAACCTTGTTGTTGTAACTAAACTAAACTAAATTAAACTTGTTGTGATTAAACCTTGTTGTTGTAACTAAACTAAACTAAATTAAACTTGTTGTGATTAAACCTTGTTGTTGTAACTAAACTAAACTAAATTAAACTTGTTGGGATTAAACCTTGTTGTTGTAACTAAACTAAACTAAATTAAACTTGTTGGGATTAAACCTTGTTGTTGTAACTAAACTAAACTAAATTAAACTTGTTGGGATTAAACCTTATTTATAAAAACATTTAAATATATTAGTAATATTTAAATTACATAAGTGATATTGCGATGCGTTATCACATATTCAAACAAAAGTTATAAAAAAATCAACTTTTAAAGTTATAATATGTAACTTTACCTGTGTTATTTGGAGTAGACACTGAATATTACAAAAAAAAATAATTCAAATCCTATAAAACTTATCATTACATCATAACACTAGAATTTTCTAACTTACCAGTGGTAGGAGGAAGAGGCACAACTATAGATTACAAAAATAAAAAAAAATTAAAAAAAATTAAAAAATGATCTACAATATTTAAACCTATATATTAGATCATTAAACCAAAATATCAAAATATACATCCTTACCATAATTAGATGTTGAGATCCGTGACATCATCTTACTGAGTTCCACGACATCATTTGTAAAGTAAAGCTAAAATATTGTAACTATTTATATAAAGCATTTACACACCATGCAGTCAACTTAAAAATTTTTAAATTGTCAAAAAATCAAAAAGATAACAACATTATTGAATACACCACTACGCTATGTTATTTTTCATCAAATTAATAAGTGATATAATTAAAAATAAACTTTCCTTACTCAATGTTTTTTCTATTTGATCTATATAAAATCAATAATACTAATAAAGATAAAATAAACAACCTTGTTCGCAACAATATGAAATCATTAAAAAAAACTATAGTCAGTAAAAAACAGAAATAAAAAAAACATAAAGTAAATACTGAAGTAGAAAGCAGTAAAAAAATAAAAGAAATATGGACAGTGTATGAAATTGCGTAGAAAAATAACTATACTATCTATATTTTTAAAAAAACTTTTAAAAAATAACAAAATGCTAAAACGCTAAAAAAAATTACTAAACATAAGAATACTGATATATCCTTTGAAGCATTTTTGCATCTTTCTCATTGACTAAATGCAGACGTGGCACAATATTTTAGCACAAAAATCGTAAAACGGCGATTTCCGTGTACCTCTATATATATATTAGCGCTGGCCAGAATTTTTGACGCGAGAGCCGCATATAATTACTGACGTGTGTCGAAGAGTCGCAATAAATATGTTGCTATGCCAACTTTAAAAAAAATAATTGGCGAGAATTTTTAGAATTTTTTAATGGAAATACACCTTTTCGCAAACTCTATCTCGCGTTCGGCAAAATATGTCAAATTTGGTGCGATATAAAAGTACATGAAAATTTCGAGCAACTGTTTGTTTTTTTAAATATAAACAAAATAGGTTTATTAAAAAAATAAGAAATGTCAATGTGTTGTGCTGTCCAAGGATGCTCAAATAGCTCGAGAGTGTTAAAAAAATGGTTGCAAGCATATTGTGATCAACATATGTGCAAAAGGCAAGCTAACGAATGTTCTTGTTCAAAACCATTTCGGTAAGTACTTAATGTTTACACTTAAGTGTAAACATTAAAAACAGTTTTCCTTTAGGCTAAAGGAAAATTTATCAGCTAAACTTTAGCTAATAATATATTATAAGTTTTTCAACTTTTAATAATAAAATAATAATAAAACCTATACAAAAAATAAAACAGCTATATTAGGCATAGTTTTTTTTTTTCACTTAAATTCATTAAGTGAAAGGTAGACTCTTTTACCAAAATCTTATTTAATTTCATGTGGATATAGGGCTTGTAATAAGCTCTTTAACCTAAATTTTAACCTAAATTAAATTTGAATAACCCTAAATTTTAGGGTTAATCGTTTTAGGCTAAATCAAATGCTCGCTGTAAATTTCACTGCTGTACAAATAATTTTATTTATTTCATAAAGTAATTTATGTTTATAAATTTATATATTTACTTGTACATTTACTGATAACGTCATTGGCATCATTTTTTTATTTTATTGCGATATTTGCACTTTTATATTAATTTTTTTTCAATAAAGCTTAAATCAATTATAAATTTATAATGTAAATTATACAAATTAATATAAAGTGCAATAAAATTTATTAAGTTTTTAATATATAATTAAAAATAGATAATTTTAAAATTGAAATAATTGATTGTTTAGACTTTATCCGTTTCCAACCTCAAAGAAAAATCATGGAAAAAGAGATTCTTGGAAAAAGTTATTAAATAGAATAGACAAAGATAGCAATAAACTTTTCAGTCCTTCTAAAGATTCTCGTATTTGTTCAATTCATTTTGTAGATGGTATGTCAACTGATTGTAATCCCTATCCTACGCTAAAAATGGGCTACGATACAAAACGCAGGGCATTGATACTATCTCCACCATCTAAGATACGAAAAACTAATATAGCAAGTAATATGACATCATCCGGCTCTTCGAGAATTGATCAATTCAGTTTAAAGAGTTGTTATAACCAGGAAAATCCATTTAATCTCTTAAATAAACCTATTATCAGAATTAAAAAACCAGAAAATAGTTTTACTGAGGGTATGACTCCACTGTCTACTTTTATATCCACTTCACTTGAAAACCTATATGATACTATACCTAATAGTCATATTTCTACTTTTTCATCATTTCCATCAGTAAGTAGTTCAGATAAAACAAACATAAATTGCTTTAATGATAATCAACTAATTAAAAAAGAAAATAAATTTCTCCATATGCTTATTTTTTCAATTGGATTATTAGCAATAATAAGAGAACTTTCAGTACTCATATTTAATTTAAAGGCTCAAATACGAATTCTCGAAGTTGAAAAAAAGAATGATACTAGACAGTACCAAGTTAAACCTCATAAAACTCCTTCTAAACAAATTATCAAGACAATAAAAGAAAAAAAAACTTATGAAGTAATAATAAAAAATGATAAATTATGTAATTTCTATACTAATATATCTTCCATAAAACTATTCCACAAGCTTCATGACTTCTTGCTACCATTTGTAAAAAGAAGGTTTAAGTCTACTTTAGTTTCTAATGCAAAAAGAACCTTACAAAAACACCATAAACAAATAGGAAGACCAAGAAAACTATGTTCTAAAGATGAATTCTTGCTTGTTTTAATGAAGTTGAGATTAGGAAGCTTGTATCAAGATTTGGCTGTTAGGTTTAATGTTGCAGTTTCAACTTGTTCTGAAATTTTTCAATCATGGATAAGAGCAATGGCTAAATCATTATCTTGTGTTATTTTTACTCCTGATCAAGAAATCATGCGTGCTATTACTCCTGTAAGGTTTGGAAAATATTCAGATACAATAGGAGTGATTGATTGTTCTGAAATATTTATTGAAACACCCAGAAATTTAGAGCTCCAAGCTGCTACCTGGTCAGATTATAAACACCACAACACTATGAAGTTTTTACTTTCAGTAGGGCCAAATGGTTTTATAACATTTATTTCTGAAGCATACACTGGAAGATGTTCAGACAAATTTATTACAAATGATTCAGACTTTTTAAAAACAGTTCTATCGCATTCCAGAATAATGGCAGATAAAGGATTTTCTATTGGAAATGAATGTTCAAGTAGTAGTATTTACTTTACAGTTCCTCCTGGTAGACGAGGTATTTCACAAATGCCACCTGCTGAGTTGATAAAGACAACTGAAGTGGCTAAATTAAGGATAGTTGTAGAACAAGTTATCCGCAGGATTAAAACACACAGAATTCTATCCAATGAGTTTCCGATAACCATGTTACCACATTTAAACGATATTTTAATCGTGTGTGCAGCATTATCAAATATGAAAGTACCTATAATGATTGATTATTGAAAAACTGCGTTTCAAAAGATTAGAAAAGGATTTACAACTGTTTCAAATTTTTTTTTGGAAATTCTTAAAAATAATTGTTAATACAACAGCTTTTTAAAACAATGGTTTAAAATGTATATATATATATATATATATATATATATATATATATATATATATATATATATATATATATTATATATATATATATATATTTATTTATTTGAAATAACCAACTTTTAAACACAAAGAATATTTCAAATTTTTTTAAATTCATATGTATGAAAAAAAGAATAATTTAACTCATTGCCCTCACGTTTGGGATAGGGCTAAGATTTTAGGGTTTTTTGTTCCCATTTTCCTATCACAAATTTTGTTTAGAAGAATCTTTTCGTCATACATACGAATGTAAAAAAATTTGAAATATTTTTTGTGTTTAAAAGTTGGTTATTTCAAACATTTAAAATATATATATATATATATATATATATATATATATATATATATATATATATATATATATATAATATATATATATATATATATATATAAGTGAAGTTAGTATTGCGGTGTAATACAAAAACTCTTGTTCGTATGACAGTGCTCAATATTATCAAATAATAAAGCAATTTATACTTTATGTAATTAAATGAATAAAAACAAATAAATAGCGGGACTTAAAGTTTCATGCCCGAAGGCAATCGTCAGCCGTGTAAAAAAACAAAAAACGGTAAAGTTTTTTGTTTGTATTCACGGCTGACGATTGCCTTGATTGTTCTGAAATATTTATTGAAACACCCAGAAATTTAGAGCTCCAAGCTGCTACCTGGTCAGATTATAAACACCACAACACTATGAAGTTTTTACTTTCAGTAGGGCCAAATGGTTTTATAACATTTATTTCTGAAGCATACACTGGAAGATGTTCAGACAAATTTATTACAAATGATTCAGACTTTTTAAAAACAGTTCCATCGCATTCCAGAATAATGGCAGATAAAGGATTTTCTATGAATACAAACAAAAAACGTTAACGTTTTTTGTTTGTATTCACGGCTGACGATTGCCTTCGGGCATGAAACTTTAAGTCCCACTATTTAGTTGTTTTTATTCATTTAATTACATAAATTATATATATATATATTTATTTATATATATATGTATATATATGAAACAACGTAAGGCTCAACTATGTGCTTATTTTTTATCAAAATGTAAAGTTTAGAACACTAAAAGATTATTTGAATAAATTGAAAACTTGTCAAAGAATTTAAACTTAGTATACTTTTTGGTGGTATTTTTTTTGTTCCTAATCTTTAACTATCGCGATTATTGCAAAAGGTTATTTGACATCAGCATGACTTACCTAAAATTTTAGTTTTTACAACGACTAAAAGTTTCATGTCTGAAACATAGAAATATACGCCACTGTGATAGCACACTCTGAAACTAAATAAATATATGGTATGATTTTGCCCAACGGTTAAATTAAGAGTTGAAATTATGGTTAAGTTATGGAAAATTCAAATTTTGCCCTATTCCTACATTTTTTTATTTTATGTTTGTGACTTTCAATAAAGTCTCATGAAAATTTATTTTCTGTTAGTACATGTGTACTAACAGAAAATAAATACAAGTACAAGTCTTTATTTTTTTCTTAAGTGTCCGGTGCTACCCAACTTTCCTCTAAATACTTTCATTATCAACTCTTTTCATTATTAACTTAACATTATTTTTTGAATTTTTTTATTAATTGGTTAAATTCTTTGTTGAAAACTAGAGAAAATAATAAACGATAGGGCGAAAACTTATTATCGATCTAGAAATATTTTCTAAATGTTGTTAAATGTCCCCTTCTTGTATTTGTCACAAGAGACTCGCTCTAAATTAGCCTCTAGACATTTTTAATGGAAAACTGGAATCGATCGTATTTTTCGTATTTGTATGTTCATATTGCATATTGAACAGCTGCGGTAGCGCGCTTACCGCCAAAACATGTGATCCGTTGGAAACAAGTGATGGTTTTCAAAATATTGTATTTTGAAAACCATCACTCAAAATAAAGTATTGCAACATCAGTTAGGATGGATACGTGAACTTTTAGTTACATAGATTGAAATTATCCAGCTCATATTTGAAAAATTCGGAAAATTGTTTGCGTAAAATATCCGGAATATTTTTTCTTTATTTCCTCTTAACTTTGCTTTCAGCTAGATTGTTTCTCAATTTTTTAGAAACTATTCTTTATTTTTGTATGATTGATGACTAAAAAGCTTAAGAATCAAATATATTACACAAATATATACTTAAACATGTATGTATGGAAAACATTTTGGATATCCGGAAAAACTAAAAGTTCAGAAAAATATCCGGAAAAAGATAATCCCTGCTGTTAAATAATCGTTCGCGGTGCACTCTGATAAAACTGTGTCAAAGAGCACCGCGGAAGACCCGTTTCTAGGAATTCTTTGGGACCCTAAAATAAAACAATACATCAAATCAAAACAATGTTTTTGTCCTTTTTTTTCTTTCAAATAATGTCAGTATTTCATTTCAAAAATTGAGCAAATGAAAAAAGTAATCTATTTACTTTAAAGTCAGATTCTTTCAATATAAATGAAAAGTAATCAAGAGGGCCGTTGAATCGTTACAGAGGCAATCCTTATGATCTCTATACTAAACGTTTTCTTTTTCAAGTGGTTATAGCTTCAAAAACATGAACCCACCCCCCCCCCCCCCAAAAAAAAAAAATCTTAAGATACTAATAGTACTACGTTACTTTTTGAAAAGAGACTTATTTTATATAAAATAATCAAAAATAAATGCGATTTAACTGATTTAAGTTTGCTTTTCTGAGCGGCTTAACTTTTAATAATAAGAAACTTAAAAAAAAAACTAAGAAACTTTTAGTACTAGATTGGCGGTAGTTAAGTAATAAGTAGATTAAATAAACTTTTAGTACTAGAATAAATACTAATGGTTTGTTAAACCTATTATTACAAATCTATTATTTTGTAATAACCCAAACCTGTTTGTAGGAGGAGATTGCTATTCTTTATGCATCATATGAACCTAGCAAGAATTATAGGATTTTTTTACAAGTGGAACTTTTCCATGATTTTTCTATACAATAAGAAGTTTTGAGCCGAAAATTATTCAATGATATAGTTGTTTAAAAAAATAAAACAAACTTTAAAAAATATATATTTAGAAGGTTTGCAAAATTAAATACTATTCTCTAAAGGTATATCAATGTTAAAATCAATTAAATAATGATCCTTGCAATTGTCTTCCAAAACACCTTCAAATATAAATCCACTAAAAGGCTTCTTAATTATAACTAAATCAGGCTCATCCTCATTATTATTATCAAGAAGGATGGGTGCTATAACTTTTCGCCAAAACAAATTTAAGTGATATAACACATCCAACCAAAAAACCTCATTAAATTTTATTCGTTCCAGATGAAAACCACACTCAGAAAAAATAAAAAAGTCACAATATAGTTTTTTTGTGATGCCCAATTGTCCCTGTATCTGAAAATAGTAGCTACTATTAACTTTAAGTTTTACTATGCCATCAATTTCCTCTAAATGGGTAGAATAGGTTTTGTTGGATGGAATTTCAAAAATTAAACTTGATGGGCATTTTATCTCAACTAATCCTGCACCGTGACATGTACAAAATACTTCCATACCTGGTGAAGCACTAATAAATGGATGAGTATTAAAAATAGTCATTCCAGGATCAGCAAAAGTAGCATTTTCATGAGCTTTTTTCATTAAACGTTTATATTTAATTTTTGCATGAACTTCTTGAGCAATGCCATACTTCATTGAAAATGTTTGCACATTTTCTGACTCACCTAATATGATATTTGATATGGAAGCAGTACAAATTGTCGGATTTTTTAAATAAGATTTTGTATGTGTGTAAAATTGCTTAAAGTTTGAAGATGTCATCCTGCACTTTCGATAAAGTATCCAATCTTTAGACTTAGATTGCAATATAGTTTTCTTGTAAACATTATCAATTTGTTCATCACTTAAATAAAGGTAATTTACTAATTTTTCGACAACCAAGTTAATGTTTTCTTTAGCTGAAAATGCTGGACTTTTTTTAAATTTCATAACAGCTAGTTTAATTGAATCAACAACTACACTATTTTCATTTATTCCAGAAGAAAGTTTTTTTCCGATCATTACTTCTGCAAAACAACTTTGAGGTATAAGATCCTTTATTTCATTGAAAAGAGTTTTTCTTGTTTTCTCTTTGTCATTCAGGTAGACTTTATTTTCTTCACAAAATGGAACATAATCAAGGCGCTTTTGGGCACAAAATTTGAGTTGAGTGATATTTTTTTTTAAAACCTTTTTTCTGTAATGGTCTGTACTAACAACAAAATTAGTAAGTTTTCCTGGTTCTATTTTTTTCTTTTTAGAAGGAACGTTCCACTTTGCAAGTTGTTCAGTGCATGTTCGCTGTGTAAAACCTGATAATACTGCAGCTTCTATACGAAATAGCATACCAGCTACATGACTACAACTGCCTGTAACATAAAATCAATTCAAAATAATAAGATAAGTATTATTAAATTAAACACACAAAACACTAATACTATGTATAGTATATATATGTATATATATATATATATATATATATATATATATATATATATATATATATATATCGTCATAAAAGCTTTTGTTAACTCTGACAGGTTCTTGCTGTCTCCACTGATGTTTAAATGGAGAGCTGAGTTATATTTATAACACTTTAATTTCTTATCTTTATTTTGTTTATTTTTTTTTTTCTTGCGTTTTGTTTATACTCAAGTGCGTTAGTCTTTGTTTTATTCTAATCCACTTTATTTTACCCATTGTGTGTTTATTATATTGGGCCTTGAGCCTGTCAATAAATTTTGATTGATTTGATTGATTGATATATATATATATATATATATATATATATATATATATATATATATATATATATATATATATATATATATATATATATATATATATATATATATATATATATATATATATATATATATATTATATATATATATATATATATATATATATATATATATATATAGTCCGTCAGGTCATGTTATCCTTACGTCAAGTCAGGTTGTCTTGCTACTGGTAACATGTAATCCAGTACAACCTGCTTCATGTTAATGTCAGGAAGGGCATCTGGTTGTAAAACATTGCTTCAACTCTTTCATAATGGCATTTATATGTCATTATGAAGAACCATCAAAACCACACAAGTGTGGAAAAGTAGATGTAAAAATTACAAAAAAAAAAAATACACACACACTCATATATATATATATATATATATATATATATATATATATATATATATATATATATATATATATATATATATATATATATATATATATATATATATTATATATTTATATATATACATATACAATTATTATTACTATTTGATAGATTAAAGAATATTTAAATAACAAAAAACAACAATAAACTAACCATAAAAAGCTTTGACACAAGAGCATTATCCATAAACACAATAGAATAATATACCTAATAACCCAGCAACACATGTACAATAGCTTGCAATAATAGTTCCCCCAGGTTGAACACTGACATCTTTCTCTATGATAGCCCAAATATCATAAGATTTTGTATTAACTCTCTGGGAGGGAACACATTTTGTTTTAAACAGACAAAATAAAGAGTCTGTGTTAATATTGTGAATAAAAACTTCCCCAATAAAATTATTAGAATAATATCTATAAGACTTTCCTCCCTTGTACTCACTTTCTAATTTTCTGCATAAGTTTTCTTACCTACTTATTTTTAAAAAATATCTTTCAATGTCCATGAAATAAAGACTAGGCCAAGATCTCATGCCTTCTTCTTCGCCACACCAACCACTTTTTAATGAAAGAGGATCCGGAAGATTGCAGGACAAAAACTTTTCAGTATAAATATCTAGCAGTAATCGTTCTGAGTGCTCACAATCAACATTAACCTCGCAACCCTCTTCGTATGCACTAAACGCTCTAAAAATTAAATGTTATATCACATAAAATATATGATTGTTTAACTTATTTACATTAACAAAATAGAAAATAAGACATTATAATAAGAACTTTACCTTGCAACTAAAGTTTCAAATGAACCTGTAGTAGCTTTATTTCTAATCTTTAGAAAACTTTTCAGAGCTAAAGTACTGTAAAGCTTAAAATCATTGATAGTTAAAAATTCTAAAGTTAATTTTGGCGTCGCCATGACAATCAACCTAAATCGCAACTAATATTAAGTATTGCGCTACAAGCTTTTTAGAATATTTTTTTGAAGCTTTTAAGATTTATACAAAAAACGGGGGTTGTTTCAGAAACTAATAAAATAAAAACAAATCTTTTGTCAGTGAAGATAACTGTACTTATATTTTATACACTAAATTGTTATACGTTGTTTTTATAAATTTATTGAAATAACAGATAAAATTGTAGTTTTTAAGATATAAAGAAAAATATGGTGTTGTCGTACGCCATGTAAATAATTGCAGGAGGTTAAAAATCAACTTTTGCTATAACGTTTATTCTATTTAAAAGAGTATTTAGCCCCCTGATATTTATTAAGTTATTTTCCGCTTGCTCGAAAAAATATATTCCGTAAAGTTGTTCGGCAAACTCAGAGTTTGCGAAAAGGTGTATTGTACTTTTATAAATAAATTTAGTACGTACAAAAGTTATGCTTAGTATTTAGTTTTTGTTAAAATAAAGAATGCAAAAACTATTCTTTAAATGTAAACTTGGGTACATAAAATCTGATTCCATTTTATTCACACTAGAAAAGCATATGCAGAAAAATTGAGAAAGCATCTTCAGATCATAAATCTTTTTTTAAATTAACACGATTACAACAAACATAACTTTTCTTCTAAAAATAATAGGGAGCAAGAAAAATCTAAAGATATAAAGGTTTCTTTAAAAAAAATTATGCTAGTTTATTTGAATTAAACTTGCTTTTATTTAAACTGAACTTGCTTATAACCACTTAACGCAGCATGTCAACTTTTCAATTGAGCTCTATATTAGGCCCATCTAGCACTCTAGATCTTTTTTCAAAAGATAATACGCGTTGAGTCTACTCAACTCGTGTTATCTTTTGAAAGACATTTTCATCTTGGCTACACCAAAAAATGACGAGCTCATTTAATTCTAACTTGAAATTTCGCTGTAGAATCTTCAAGCCCTCCTAGAAATATGATTTCTTCATCTCGACAAGATTTAAAAAATGGTAACTTAGAAAAACTAAATATTTATTTCAGAGATGCCAACTGGGGACATTTTGTTTGCAATATTTTTTAAAAAAATGTTTCAGCAGAAAAAATTATGAATTTTGAAATCGCTATAAAATTCTGGTTCTTTTGAGACCCAGGTTGATAATTTTTTGAAGAAAAAAAAATTCACTGATATATGGAAGCAAGTGTGTAATCAAGGGTCATGGTGGGTGACCTATTTCAAAAATTAAATAAAACAAATGACTTTTCAGTTACTTTCAAACCAAAGTTCATCTGTTATTTATATTGGAAACTAGAGATACCAAAAATTTACCAAAAAGTCACATCCCTACTATAACAATGCTACGCAAGTCACTGTCAATATTGATTTTCTTAAAAATCACAGACCCAAAATACAAGGTCGATTGAGAACCTTTAATATTAACAAAGTAGACGATTGGAAGAAAACGAAATGGACCATTCTTAATTTTAAAAAAAGACTTCAATTTAGTAATTTAAGTAATGCTATCTATTTTAACACGACTTTAAAAATACAAATGGTTCCTCATTACATTTAACTCATAAAAAATGTCTCTTTTTTGTGCTAAAGGAAGATATGAAAAAAATTTAAAAAACAAACACGCTTTAGATATTCTCAATTTAGAAGACGAACGCCAACATGAAATTGAGAATCTTCAAAAACAATCACACCTCGTGCAAATTCGGACATTATTCCACAAAATCTGAAAACATTAAATCTAAATTAAATCAAAAATGTTAAGAAATAAAATATATGAAAAAAAGTCAAAAAAGAAACACCTGTTTATAAAAATAAAGATAGAAAAAGAAAAGAAAAAAATCCAGAAAATAGTCAAGATAATTATGAAGAAGATAGTTTGAGTTCAGAAGAAGAAATACAACCAGAAAAAAACGTTTAAAAAAAAATTTATATTGCTTCTCCTTTTCATGTTTGTTCACAGTGCTTTTAAGTTGTAACTGCTGTCGACGCAACTCATGGTTTGTGTAGAAATTGCATCATACAGCAAAAAGCTATTCATTCCAATACTTTTTTTTATCCAAAAAAAAAAAATACTGAAAATAAAGAATTGAACTTAGTTATACTCGCGCTTTGAAAGATGTTGAAAATAACAAAGTACCATATAAAAAAAGCTGTTCAGACTCTGATGATGATTAAATAGAAAAAGAATTGCATATAAATCGTTTTTTTTTTATTTAAAAAAAAAGGAGACGGTAACCGTTGCACGCCTAATCACGACGGACCCGTTTCTATAGATGAAGTATTACAAAATGCAGAAAACGAAAATCGCTAATTGCAACAATCTGCTACTGGAAACATTAAGGCAGAATATAAAGCAAATTTAAACAAAAGATATACCGGTTTTATAACTGCTCAAACTTAAGAAAAGGTGATTATTGATTAGTTATAATTGCAACCAACTTAAGATAACTTAAGATAAGGTGATTGCAACCAATATACAAAAGTTTAGTTATGATAAAAGTTCAGACATGAGCAATTTAATTACATTTATCATTAAACCAGGCAATTGGACTATTCCGTAAGATTATACTTTAAAATTTGATTTGCTTTTTTATAAAAATTCAAGTCTTCTTACTAAATTTGGCGGTACAGCCGCTATCAATACTTTAAGAAATCGAGTAAGCATTTGTGAAATTTTATTCTTCATTCATTTAAAACCATCAAAGTATTTCCTAACAACATTAAAAATAATCAAACTTGCGATAACAATGCCGTTTATAATCGTGCTTACGATCGATTCAAAGCGTTGTTAGTTTAAAGAAATTATTTGAAAAATTTTAGAACAAATAATCTTAATCACAATTTGTTCATGAGCGAAAATAAAACCAACAGCGCAACTTTTGCAAAAACAAAAACTCTTGTTCAATCAGCCGATACCAAGTGCTTACTGCGAGCTATCAATGGTCCTAAACCGAGTTATCAAGAAGAATTTGTTGCGCTATTTAATGCCGACATGAATACATGAATACACACACGGTTTTAGATTTAGAGTACCTTTGTGTCTCTTGTATGAATATTTTCAAATTAAAAACTATTATTGCAAAGGAAAAGAGCTTAAAATTGAATGTTATGTTAAAAATGACATGAATCAACTTCTTGGATTTGTAAGAACTTCTACTGCTCACCAAGCTACTGCTTTAGCAAATGTGGGCGTATTGATTAAAAATCCTACTCTATTTGTCAATACTCATCGAATTAAACAAAGTATACCGTAAAAAAAGCTTGTATACGAATAACAACAAAGACACGCCTTAGACCTTATTTCGCTTTGCACATTATGAAAAAGTGGTTACCAATATTAAAGGAGCAACTACTGTCACAATTAATCTAGAAAGCATAAAAACATCAGACAATGTTCCTCATGGTATTATATTTTTACTACAATTTAAAAAAGAAAAATGACCATATAAATAAAAAATTGCTTAACGCCTTGCAAAATGGCTCTCAATTTTATCAAATTAATTTCTCTTCAACAATGGAATTTTATTTAGAAAAAGTAGACGATCAGCAAATGTTATATCGAAGTTATGTTTCATGGTGTAAAGGCAACACGCCATCTACTTTAAACATTAATAATTTTGCTGATTTTTTTACAAGGGATGATGATTGATTTATAAAAAATTCATTACATTATTTTAATCCCGAAAAGAATACAACCGAACCTTAGTCATAGATTCAACAAGCAACTCCAATTATGTCAACGACAAACCACCAGCTGTTATTAGAGGAAATAATACTTTTCAATCTTCTGTCACTTTTCAAGATAAATTTGTTGGGCTTTTAACCTTTTACCTGCAACTTCCAGTACAATTATATTTTGGTCAAAATTACCATGTTGAACACTTTATTTTTATGTAAGACGACAGTTTAATTCGAAATAATATTAAGGTTAATTTAAAAATTTTCTTTTGGAGTAAATTGAAGTTCTTCTTCTCCTTTATATCTAAATTGTTTTCGGTGACGTCGGCGACGTACACTAATTTCAGCAGGGAATAGGGTTCTGTTTCAACTGCTTTACAAGTTTCATTAGAAATTTTCAAATAATTTCGAAGCAGTCATCATTTCTAATGCTTTTGAAAAACTTCAAAACTTCCATAACTGATTCAGCACATGAACTGATATTTCAAGAAACTTTCTGCATTATTTTACTTATGACACCTACCTTTTCCAAGATTTCGTACCATATTATTATTGAACAAATAAGTTTATAAGATTTAATTTTCATTGTCAAACATTCAGGCTCATGTCAAACTGTTGGCGTTGAACATTCTTCAGCTATTTCTATAAGGCAATCGTAAATTTCACCTAATTCATGCCGCAGTGGTCTAATGGTTTTAATTCTTGCTTCCCACTGAGTTTCACTAACGTGTTTCAATGTTAAAGATTTTACATTTTTCTTTAAAACTTGCCATCTCAAGGGTGAACGCCCGAAGAAATTATATATTGCTGATACAGTATTAAAAAAACCCACCTTTGGAAACGAATCTTTAGCTGCATCATTAATCGCTAAATTTAATGTATGCGCGTTGCATTGCATAAACAAAGCTCGTGGATAATTGTCCAGAATTCGTTTTTGCAATCCAATATGTTTTCCGGACATATTAGACCCATTGTCGTATCCCTCGCCCTTCAAATAGTTAATATTTAGTTCAAGATTAAAAAGATTTAAAAGATTCTCCAGTACTTTTTTTAGCTTGATAAAAACCAATGAAATTTTCTCTTACTTCAATTTTATTTTTTTTAGTATGTACATATCTGAAAATCATTGTAATTTGGTCGACATGTCTAGCATCCGGCATACAGTCTAAAACGACTGAAAAATATTTTGATTCTTTTATTGATGTTATTATATATTTTTGATTTTGGTTTGCAAGGAAAGTGATTATTTCATTTTGAAAGCGATTTCCCAGGTAATGTGGCATGCGATTCTTTAAAGCAATTGATTTTTGCGTGCGTTTAATGTGGTCTGCCATTACAACATTAAATTTTCCTTTCATTTTAGTTGCTTTTAAAAAATTTCCATTTTTTTTTTTGTACGATTTACTTTAAGAACTTTTAAAAGCTAAACACTGTCCTGCTAGAAATTGTACCACAGATATCATGTGTGTGACAATTTGACACCATTTTTTTTTCGGCATCATAATACCGTTGCATATTATTATCAATTTTGTGTTTCTTTTTAAATTTAATTCCAATTCTTTCCAGCGACTGCAGTTTTTGATGTGTAATGATGTTTTTTTTGTGACAAAATAAGTTTTTAGATGTGTCTTGCCAATCGTTGAAACCTTCATTAACTAATTTCATTTCTTGTTTGTCAAACAATTTACAACAGAAACAAAATATGGCATTATTTTTCGGAGAATAGATTAACCACTCACGTTTAAATTTTTTACCATTAGGCTTTTGTCTATAGTAACAAACCTTTAAAAAAGACCTTCCCAATTAATTTTCTGGATATGTAGATTGTATATTTTAAATAGGACCTTTTTCGATTAAATTATCCACCATTTTATTGGTAAGCGTTAAAGGCCAGCAAGCTGGATCATTTAGTTCCAGACACATAGCAGAATATGCTTCATCAATTTTAGTGACATCCTCGATATTTGCAACTGAAATATTGTCACTAGCATTTTATAATATAATATTGTCACTAGCAATCAAGATAATGCACATAGGTCATGATAACCCAAAAAATAAATACACACCAAAGTGCAATATTGAAGAATTAGGAACCTCTAGAAAAAATCTTAAAGAAACATCGTTAGAACGAAACTTAGGTGTATATATTACAAATGATTTAAAATTGGAACATCATATTGAGTATATTGTTAACAAAGCTAATAGTAAGTTGGGGTTAATAAAACACGGGTTCAACTATATCGACAAAAATACTATGAAACTATTATACATATCACTCGTGCGACAGTATGCATTTCAAATATCGAGCCTATACTACGCTAAAGATATTAATCTTATAGAAAGAGTCCAAAAACAAGCAACTAAAATTTCTTTCCCAAAAGGTATTAATTATGAACTTAGGTTAAAAATATGGAACTTTCAAAATTGGTTGATAGAAGGTTGCAAAGTGATCTATTTCAGATGTTTAGATTTCAAAACAATAGAGATAAAATAAACTGGCATAACGAACCTGAAAGAATAACTAATACTACGAGAGGGCATGATCAGAAATTAAGAAAACAATATGTAAGAAACTCACTTTTTAGGCAAAATTTCTTCACTAACCGTGTTGTAGAAGCTTGAAATATCCTAGATCAAGATGTTATTAATGCAACTTCTGTAAATGATTTTAAAAACAAACTAAAACGTTTTAATGAAAAACGGCTGTTATAGTCTAACATCTACTGTCGTTAGACTCATTTTTCGTGGTAAAACAAGAAAACAGCATTTGATTTATATTATATTTTATATTATATATTTTTTTTAAATTAGTAATTATTTAGTAATTCACTTATTTTATTAATTTTTTAGTTTATTTCTGATTAAATATTAATAAAATGTATGTCAAAAACTGTTGCTTTTAACTAAAACACAAAGAATTTAATTAATAAATATCTTTAATTATTAGTACTTACTTTTTAATGATGCACACTACACACACAAAATATACAGAAACAAGCATGTGAAGTAAAATTAAAGAAATAATATAGTATTAGCATTGAATTTACACATATAAATTCATTGGGATTAGTGTGTGTAACACATTTTCTGTTACCAGCTCGCATAGATAGGCGCCAGTGCCGCGCCGGCAGCATTCTTAGTGGCATGTGCGCAAAACGAAATAAACAGTTTAATCAACGTGAAGAAAAAAATTAATATCAGCAAGAATATGGTGATACTGATATTATACGTGACGCATAAAAACATTTCCGTATATGAAGAAAAATACAACAAAATTTAAAATAATAAGAATTTTTATTTCGCAGTTTTATACTAAATTTGTACATTTTACGGCACTGAACGTGGAGTATATGTGATGTATTCCTATAGTTTTTTAGCCACCTTTTAATTCGGCCGCCTGCGTGCGGTGCACGCAATGAATGCCGGTTAAGTACAGCCCTGAAAATAACATTATTGTTCTTTTTTGAATGCTCTTCTCCCCATTCTCTATGAAGTTTTTATATGGCAAGAAGAAGACGTTGCCACTGTAGAAGAGGTAGAGGTAGAAGACATCGCCGCGTTTAAGGAAGATTGTTTAATAAAATAAAAACTTTTGCTAAACGCGTATTCAAATCATCTATTAGCGCTTGATTATTTACAAAAACAATGCAATAAAAACGCGGTTCAGGAAGAGTTTATCTACCATCATTAAAAAGTGCTGGACGTAAATGATCTAAAAGTCATTTAAAAAGTGGAAAATTTTTACCATTATTAGCAGCTGCATTACCCGCTCTTTTACCCATTATCGGAAAAGCTGCATTGGGAGAAGCAATTTCGGGAGGAGTTTCTTATGGCATAAATCGAATTGGAAAAAAATAATTGTATATCATTTTATAACATTGAAAATATTATTACAACTGTATACAAATACGTGTTCCAAATTAAACTTTTCATATCCAATATAATAATTTTCAATTAAATAGCTATTTTAAAAAATTCGTTTTTTAAAAGTTATTATTTAAGAACAAATATATAGATTTTTTAAAGAAATTTGAGATTCATTACGTTAGTAAATCAATTATAAATTGTTTGAAGTGAAGGACAAACTTGCATTTGAAAGAATTTACAAAAAACAGTTGCTGGTTTACACCAGAACCAGCAACTGTTTTTTGTAAATTCTTTGAAATGCGACTTTTTTATAATTTTTTTTTTCTTTTAAGCAGTTCTCCAAATTGCAAATTCGAATTTGATAATTTGAAAACCCGCTAAATATGGGCAAATTTATTAAAGTTCAAATGATACCACTATAAAAATGATTCTCTTTAAACTATAAGACGAATGCGCTGATGACAGATGCAACCATTTTTAAAGACAAATTTTGCTTCAACCTTTTGAAAATGATACAGTAAATCGTGTTTTTACCCAGTGGGAATTTTTTTTTTGTTAACATTTCCGGTTTTAATTTAAAAGAACTTGGTATTGATAGACTAAGATGTACTCTATTAAACTAAACTAATTTTTATAACTAAAAATGATCTTGAATGACAACAAATGTGAAAGTTAATAACTTATAATGTTAATATTGCTTATCCATTAAAAAAATTACTCTTTTTCTTTAGCATCACGATTTTTTTTTGCAAACTATAAACATAGCTTTTATTACTTATATACTTTTG
Organism: Hydra vulgaris; assembly: GCF_038396675.1. Lineage (NCBI taxonomy): Eukaryota > Metazoa > Cnidaria > Hydrozoa > Anthoathecata > Hydridae > Hydra > Hydra vulgaris. The sequence goes on from NC_088931.1 coordinate 5,022,867, forward strand.
AAGATGTGACAAACAAATCTGCAAATTATAAAAAAATCTATGTGGTACCTGCAGAAAACACTAAATTAGCATTACAAAGATGATCAAAAATAGAAAGTTGCCGACTTTAGTGACCTGAATACATATCGAATTTTGTCTCCTGTTAGCAATCTGCTATGTTTTTCAGTTTCATCGGAATATCTATGAAATACTGTCCCATCATACCTGTAGACTGTTCTGAATGGTTATTTATAAAAATCAAAGTTATATTTGTTAAAACTTTTGAAGCATGACTGAGTATACCGATAGTTTGGTGGAAGTGAGAGCCAGTTTTTAACTCGTTGCTTATCAAGCCCAATTATGTCAAAAATCAGTTGCAAAAAGTCATTAACCAAGACAAACATAATTGGTGGTTTTATACCAATATTTGTATCCATTAAATTTCCTTGATATCGACTTTTACTTTATTCTCAGGCTAGTCAGAGCTAGGCATATCAAATGAAAGAATTGCTGATGCAATTTTTGCCTTTTCTAATTGCGACGTTAGAATTATCTTGCTCTATCTCCAAACTTTTGAGTTTAGAGATAAAACGGTGTAAAAAATAAAAACTTTAGGAGACGGCATATAATAACATTTTTATGACTTTTGTTTTCTCCGCAACTTTAATACTTAAATTCAGGTTTCAATGCAGTAAAAAAACATTATTCTAAGGGACATAACACTATCAATAACTAAATTTTTTCGAAAAGTGGAAATAGAGCAAGATAGTTCTAACGTCGCGTAATATTAACTCATCATCTAGCAAAGCTAGGGTATGATGGTAGAATCCAAATACCAAAAATGTTTAAACTTAGACCTAATACAGCATCAACAGCTTTTGGGTTTGTACATCCATTCTTGTACAGGTGCATTTGATGTATGGGCGTAATGTCAAGAAAAGGAGCTTTGATGACATCCTCAGATTAGAAACCATTTTGTATAAGAGCTCACAAGAAAATCTGTTATAAGCTTAATTTCAGTTCATCATTTTCTTGAACAAACGCTAGTTGATTGGATAAAGGTTGAAGCTTTAGATAATAAACTGCTTATCCTAAAAATCTTGCATGATAACTATCACCAGTTTTACTTACTTTATATGTAAAAGGGGATAAATAAGTGACAAGTAATTCTACAAGCTCACTTCAATCGTCGCTTATAACACCTTATTTACCAAAAAAAAGCTCTGCAAAATGTCAATAACTTATTAGCTGCCTAAAAGACTGCTTTTAAACTTATTCCAATCAAATCAGCTGAACTGGATTATAATTAAAATTAGGTTCTTCAAAAATATTTTTTTATTATTTTAAAAAGAAGATTATCAGGTCTATTAGTTTTGTCATTGATCACTAATTTCCAAAAGTGAAGCTTTCTTATTTCAGTCACATGATGCCTACAAGCTGTTTGGAAAAGATACTTATCAAGCTCCTTAGAAATTTGAGCTCTTCAGAAATAATTAACATGTTTTAATTTTCTTTTTTCATTTTTCTATAAGCAATAGATTGGCGGCATTTAACATCTGTAAGATCAACACATGATTGGTAAGCATTGCATTTCTTACCTTCCGAAAAACATTTGGCGGTATATCACAGGCAGTAGCAGTAAGTGAATCATTATCAGCATAAATATCTCATGGAAATTTTGCAGTTACTGTATCTGGGTTTTCAAAGACTTCTTTTTGATACCAATCACTTGGATCAAAATTGGATTCAATTAAGGAGCCCTCGCTTAGAATTTTGTCCATAAGTTTACTGATGTGCATATCATCTCTCAAACTATTAACAACTTTCTTAGGCTGTGAACAATTTTCTTTCTTGATAGAAATTGTAATGATTGTAGTTTTAGTTCTTCATTTTTGAACCAGTGAGAAAAAGATAATATTAAAAGAGGTTAAACCAGAGCTAAATTATTTAACTAAAAGCATTGACTACCTTTTTCTCTACTAAACCATTAAAAAACTTTCTTTCACCTTTTTGATCTTCCAGAAATTTTAAACCTTCAATCTTATCTTTTAGCGATCATACACACTTGGACTTCCCGAAGACGCCCTAGTGGATATGATTGTCCTTAAGACGTCCTATATATGGACATACTAATTGCCATTATTAATGCTAACTAATAACTACTCAAGTTAGAATTCTCTCTCGCTACAGAGAAAAATAATTGTTCCTAAAAAAATGACAACAATTTATAATCTAATAATATTTATTTGCGAAAATAAATTCTCCGGAAACATGTAAGAAGCAAAATAAAATAAAATATTAATTATCAGTATAATTTTATAAAAATATATTGTTAATTTTTATTTTTTAAATATAAAATTGTAAATAAAAATGTTTAATTTTAAATATGTTTATGCAGTTTTTATTTCATTTATATTATTTAAATACATCTACTTTTTATTACAGATGTTAGATTTGAGGGTAGTTCCATGTAAAAGTGGGACAGTCATTTCAGTCACCCATTGGATTTTCTTTAAATTTTAGGCAGTGGTACCTATTAATGGAACAGGAAAAAGTGAAAAATATGAGCTCTCAAATCCAAATGGTTCAAAAGTTATGATGTTATAAAATTCAGCCTAAAAAGTCCTTTTTTTACAAAGTCTGCCATTATGGATTCTGTAGTTGTACTTTTAATTGAATAATTTAAGATCTAGTCGAAGAATGTGGCTAAAAGTTAGTACCTAACCCTTTTTGAGGGTGTTGAATTCAAAATTGTGGATAAAATAGTGAAAGTTAAACTTTTTGATTGTTATTTTTTTATTTGAAAATGGTCAATCAAATTTTTTTGATCTGTTACCATGGGTTGCGCTTTCATTAAATCCGGAATTTGACCAAGTCTCAAGAATTCGAATTTTTTTTTCAAATGAATTGTGTAATCGTAGGCTATTTTTATAAAAAAGATGGTTTTGTTTCTTAAAGCATAATAAACATACGTTACTTGAAATTTAGACAAAAAAATTTTTTATTCGGCCTCTATTATCTATCATTTTTTAGCGATACTTTTTGTGTGAATAATTTAAGTTCTAGTAGAGAAATATGACAAAAAATTGGTACCTGACATTTTGAAAGGTGTTGAATACAAACATGAAGAGAAATTAACCCAATTCCTAATATTTTAGAATAATTTTTGAATTTTAAAGTGTCAACAGTCCTTTTTTTATTCTTGTAACCATAATTTGTATTTCAATTATTTCTGGAGTTGCCTCACTCTCATTGTGAAATAAGATGTTTTGGAAAAGTTTAGGTCTCTGAAAGAAAATAAAATGTTATATTGCTTTGCATAACTCGCATATTTATGATCAATATTTTCAAAAGTATACATAATATAATTTTCTACACAACACATTGAAAAAACAATTTCTTTTTTTATTATTCTAACAATTAGGTATTATACCAAAATATTGGTTGCGTGCTAAAACTTTAGGTTACATGCTCAAATGTTGTGTTAAAAAATAAGAAACTAAAATGCAAACTTTTTTGAAAAATATCAAAAACCTGCTTTATTGAAAAAGGCTCAAAAATAAAAATGAAAAGAAATAACCAAATATTACTAAAAATGAAGTTTATTTCATTTAAATTATGAAAGTAAAATATCAATCAACTTTCACTGAAATGATAAAACTTGTTCAAATAGAGTTTCATCTTCTTTTGAGATTTGGTACGGACGCGCAAAAGATGTTAAAGATGTTTTAACAAGAGAAATTACATTTATTCTTGGCACCCAGCAATTACCATCCCGCTTTGGCCAGTAGTACGACCGACTTGGATAATGTGGATGCATTAACTTTACCATAAAATCATCATTCTCTTTATCAACTTCAGAAACCACACCAAGCCAGTAAAAATCGTCGTATTTGCAAAATAGGTATTGTGACATCATAACATATTATTAAATAATTTCATATATTTGTTTTTTGAGGAAGTCAAATGTTAGAGCAAAATCATCATCGTCGAATACCCTTTTCATTTTTATAATTGAATGAGAAGATGGTATAAATTGATGGAAACTTCTTGTCCCAGGAATAGTGGTTGCTATTAAAAGTCTATCAGTAAGTTTGTCTCTTACTAGCTCCATTTCTTCAGCAGTGACGTACACAAACGTAATCCCACTGATTGACTTTTGACAGTATTTAAACATTGTTTGACATAACAGTATATGACCTGTAGTTGGACTCTGCAAGCTAGCTGTTGCAACAAGCCTTTTAACAGTCACACCTACTCCATTGCATGGATATTTGCCATGGCTTTTTGCAAACAAATTCCAGATGCAACGAACAGAAAAATCTTGAGCGTGGTGATATAAATTGTAAAAATGTTTGCAGTTTTTATAATGCTCTGCACAGCCATCAGAAAAATAATGCATTTTTGTAATTGTGGGAAAAAGGTGAGTTTTTATATGATTAATGGTTTTATGTATGACTTCATTGATAAATCCAACATCATGATTCAAATCATCTGAAATTACACAAAAAGAATATATTTCCAATTTCACTTCCTTGTAGTAGATAACAATTGGATGAAGAGAACATTGACTCTTGCTCCAATGGTAACTCTGTATCTCGTCTTGTACTACAAAAGTGTAGTTCTCTGAAAAAACTGCCAGTACAATAGCCTCATCAATACTAATTGTTACTTTACTTTAAATAGCTAGATTGTGATATTGCTACAAATGAATGAGAAGTAATATTATCAAGGTTTTCATCACTGTCATATTGCACCTTTTGATCATCATTTTGTGTGAGATACTGCTGGAAATATTTTTGGGCAGCTATTATGCCAGGACAACTATTGCATTGGTTAATCATGCAAGCTGTAAATTTTCTGCTGCAGACAATCTTTTTAATAATTTCATGGTAAGATGTTTCAAGGCTTACAGCACTCAACATTAATTTAACATTTTGGTGTATTGTACATACACAAACAGAATGTGTACCTTTTGGACCTGCAAGGATGCACGATTTAGGGCAATGACTGAAAAATTTAGAAAACCCATTTTTTTGGACTGGGTACTTTGTCTTTTATGCCACATAGAGCTCCTTTAAGTTACACAAAATCAATTTTTTTGACATGTATTTTTTTCCCCCAACACTTACATAGTATTTTTTACTTGGCATTCACGTCACTCACGTCACAGTAAAAAAGCTTTATAAGTTCTATAACTGATTCGATGCCATTTAACTACATCAGTGTATGCTATGATGTCTTTTTGGTCGCGTAAAAACTTTGCAACTTGAATTTTGTGTTTGGAAACTAATAACTCTTTTGCTGCTTTTCTGATAGACCAAGATTTTAGGGTTGATGTTAAAATTTGAAGTTGCTGTCTTCTGTTATAAACCTTAAGTTTTTCTTTCATGCATTCTACTAGGAAGTCTAAATCGCCAGCTTTGGTTTAATTTCCTTTAGAACTCCTTTTTTTGGTGCAACAAGATCGGATTTGGTTACATCCAGAGCAGTTGCAAGCTTTTTAATAAGTACTTCTTCAACTTGCTTTATCTTTCTCTTTCCAAGTGAAGACTTGTTAGAGGTTTTGGGTAAATGAACATTTAGAGGAGACACTTCAAGTTCGCATAAAGTACTATTGAGCAATGATCTTGTTGATTTCAGTATAATATCTTTTTTCATATTATCTTTAGTTAATTTTATCTTTGATTCGTTCTCTTTTTATTTTTCACTTGATGCTAATTTATGTGGACAAAGTTTTTCAGCTGGAACTACGAATTTGCCTTTACAGCATAGGTACTTTGCTGTATCTACGTTGATTTTACGAAGACTACCTAAAAAAGGGAAGAAATTCTTTAATGTGTATAAAAATTTGCATAAAACCTTGAAAAGTTTAAATTTGTATGGCATTTAATAATGCACTTTCAGAAGTCAGCTAAAAGGTTAAATATAGCTAAAATAAAATTTGGCTGCCAATAATTTCATTATTGTAACTCACAACATTTTCACAAAACTAAAGTTTTGATTACTATAAATACCTTTTATAACTTTGTTATGAGTATTAAATGGATTGCAGCACCGTAGAAATTTAGTTGTGTAACGCTTCAAATAAACATGTTTATGATGGAGACAAGTTGTTGGTTTGACATTTATCATTGAGAGTCCAGTCTTCCACATTAATATTTCTCTTTCATATTCAGGAATAGCTTCAAAAGATTCAATTCACTGCAACGATGTATATGTTGTTAGATGACATTCACTTTCTAGGTTGATTCCAATAGAGCACTGTTGACTATTTGCCATGACTAAGAAACTGAATTACCAAAGAAGATTTAATAATTATTTAATCTAAAATTAAGATAATTTTTTTTTATTAAAATTTAAATTTTTATATACATCACAGGCGTTGCAAAACTTCACTTCACAAAACTTTATTTGTATATCAAAACCAACCTTAATAAACTGTTTTCACACACCACAATTGAACCCATGAGAGTCAGCAATTTGAAAATGTTACTCCGTTTTATGGTCAAGTAATATTATACCATTTTAAAATTCAAAAATTATTCTAAAATGTTATGAATTGGACTAATTTATCTTCACCTTTAAATTCAAAATTTTTGAAAATGGTCAGGTACCAATTTTCACTATTATTTCTCTGCTAGAACTTAAATTATTCACACAAAAAGTATCGCTATAAAATCTATAATAGAGAATAGAGGCCGAATAAAGAAAATTTTCTGTCTAAGTTTCAAAATGACATATCTTTATTATGCTTTAAGAAACCAAAACCATCTTTTTTATAAAGATAGCCTAGGATCACCTAATCATTTAAAAAAAAAATCGAATCCATGTGACTTGGACAACTTCGGGTATTAATGAAAGCGCAACCCATTGTAACAGAACAAAATTTTTGACTGACCATTTTAAAATAAAAAATAACTATCAAAAAGTTTAACTTTTACTGATTTACCTACATTTTTGAATTGAGCACCCTCAAAAAAGGTCAGGTACAAATATTTAATCACATTCTTCCGCTAGATCTTAATTTATTCAATTCAAAGTACTACAACAAAGTTCATAATGGTGGAAGTGAAAAAAAAATCGGGCGTTTTAGGCTCAACTTCAAAATTTTATAATATTTGAAGCGTTTGTATTTGGGAGCTCAAACTTTGCATTTTTTCATGTTATATTGATAGGTACCACTGGTTGAAGTTCGAAAGAAATCTGAGAGTCTAAAAAATTTCATTTTTTGATTCCACTTTTACATGAAATTACCCTTGTATTTTCAATTTTACTTTGTTCAGTTACTAATCCAAAGAGTCATTTTACTTAATTTTATGGAGGCGATTAATACTAGTTAGTGCTACTTATATCAATAACTATTAAAACAAGATAGTATTAGTGTTAGTAACACTTATTTGTATGAATGATTAGAAGCAATAACTGAAGAAATCATAAAATATATCTTGCTAAACTTAGATGATAAAAACCTTACTGTGCTTTAAAGCACAATGTGATAAAATAAATAAAAAAAGGAATCTGGGAGTGCTGTGGTTTTTTCTATATCTTATTTTAAAATAAGGGGCCTACTTCTGGGTATAGATAAATTGCAAAAAGATGACGATAATGATGTGAAGTCAGGAAAATGCTCTTTTTGGAAGTGCTTTTTATTTAAGTAAACAATATTTAAAGACTCCTTCTTGTTGAACGATTTATTTAACAATAAAACCTGGCTCATAGAGCGAGAATTTTTTTGGCTTTGCTAAAAAAAATTTTTTTGCATTGCTAAAATAAATTTTCTAAAACCTTGGATAATAATCCAAAGTAAATTAATAAACAATTTTATATTTTTTCCTAATATTATCATTCAAATATTAGTGGTAAATGTAATGTAACTATATATGCATTATAAGAGTTGTTGAAATTAAGGAATAAAAAATAAAAAGTACCTTGCAAAATAAAATATAATTACAGTTAAAAAATAGGCTTGGAAAATCTAAATATTAATACGCTGATGAATAGTGCGCATAGTTACGCCTAATGTTCGTGTTGTTAATGACGGTTCTGTATTCTGTAAAATACACCATTTCTTAGTTTTTAAGTAGTTTCTAGGCTTTCGAATGCGCGGTTATATATTCCCTGCGGTCTTTCGAGTAAGGTCAGCAAGCAAATTAGAGCTGATATATTATTATTTTCGAAAAGAATTGATGTTGTTCATTGTTTAAAATAGAAAATTTAAATAATCGTTTGATTGTTGTTGGTTGTTTTTATTTTTCTAATTTTTATAGCCTGTTTTCATTTTTTAGAAGAAGTTAGAAATAAAATGTCTGGTAAAATAGTTTTTTTAGTACTATCTAAACATGAATGCTGTAATTTATCTAATCTTCTAAATATGAATACTGTAATTTAATAGTGTTAGTGTCGTTTCACTTTCTTTTTTAATAAAGAACTTTCTAGACTTTTCTAAAAGCGTTTCTTTACTCCACGCGGTCTTTCAAGCAAGGTCTTCCAGCCGATTAGAGCTGATAAATTTTTAGTTTCAAGAGGAACTAATGTTGTTCATTATTGAAAAACTAAAATTTGTTTGTTGTTCGTTGTTTTTATTTTTCTGTTTTTTTTTTAGAAGAAGTTAAAACTAAAATGACTGGTAAAAAAAATTTTTTTTTAGTACAATGTTTCTTTTTTAGTAAAGTGTTTTAGTTTTGTCTTCAGTCTTTTTAGATCAATTTAAGCAAGTATTTTTCATTTTTTAGAGCAGTTAAAAGAAGCTGAAGGCCTTTTTAGTAAGTATATAGTGTATAGTAGTTTACTTATAGTTTATATTAGTAACATAGTTATATTAGTTTATTTATAGTTTATATAGTATATAGTAGTTTATTTATAGTTTATATTAGTTCAAGTTTATTTATCGTTTATATTAGTAGTTTATTTATAGATTATAGATTAGGATTAATGAGAATACAAATTTTTTTTTAGACAGGCTAGCTGACAGCGACTTAAGTAAGTTTTATCATTTAGATTTTATTTGAGTACAAATGTAGCATTAGCAATTTTATTGTATATAATTTTATCTCAATTTTTATTTTTAGACAGACAGGTAGAACTCAGTAAGGACTTAGATTTTTAAATTTAAAAACTTCTTTTAAATATTCTTTTAAAGCATTGAATATGTTTTAAATAATTTAATAAATTTTATCATTTAGGTGTGGTAGCACCATCAGTTGATGCAAATAGTAATGTCTTTTATTTTATTTTACAGCAAATAGTAATGTCTTTTAATTTATTTTAAAAAGAATCAATAAATATTGTTTATTTAAACATAATCATCAAGATAAAATAGATAAGATAGATAATTTATTTTAGATGCTTCTGGATCAACGCTAAATAATGGTAACTCATTAATTCATATTTTATTATAATATTATTTATTAGATAAATGTAGATAAAAAAATGTAAGTTGGAAATTTTTGTAGATTTAAAAGCAGTAAGCTTTTTTCTAAAGGTTCTTTCTATTTTTGGATTAAATCCACTATCACTACATTTGTTCTATGTTTATATAATGTACTTTAATAATTTTTGTGATTTAAAAAAATATATCTATGTTAAATTACACCAGGTTGTAGAAAATAGCTATAGTTTAATGATAAGGTTGTAGACTGTTAGAGCAGATTATAGATCTTTGATCTATTTAATCTATTTAATAACCTATTACCAAAGGGAAAATTTACTATCAGTTGTTTGTTTGTTTTTCTGTTTAGTTGACAACAATGAAGAGAGAGGTAGTATGTTTAAAAGGATTTTTATTTTTTTATAAAGTAACTAAAATGTTTTTTAAAATATTGTTGTAGACTTAAAAGTAAAACAGTAGGTTTTTATAATTTTATTCAATAAGCCCAAGAACTTAGGTAATACTTAAAATTATATTGTAAATAATAGAGAAGAAATTTAAAGTTCTCAGTAAGACAGCTTCTTATTAATTTTCATCAAGTTAGTTTAATTAAAATTTTTTTTCTTTAGTTGATCAAGAGAGAGCTAATAAAGGTATTAGTTATATTAGTTTAGTGAATTTATTTTTAAAAAGTTAAGTAGATATTTTAACGTCTATACATTTAAGTGGTTTTATTGTTTAGACACAGAATTGAAGACTGAAATAAGTCATTGTTTTTGCTATTAGATAATTGTTAATAGGAATTTGTTTATTTGTATTGTAACTGGAATTTTAAAACTTCAAGTACTTAAGCTTTATTTTCTTTTTTCTTTTAGGAGAGTTGGAAAAAAAACTAAGTATAAATTATGTGATTAGTATAGTTAAATAAAGCATTTATATCTGTACACTCAGTAGTCCAAGTCAGTTGTCACATTTTAGAAATTGTTCAGGAGAGAGTAAATAGTAAAATAATTAGTCTTTATTGGCTTTTTTATTCTTGATGGTTAAATTTATGTTTTATTTAATTTGTCTTATTTAATTTGTCTTGAGGCACATGAAATATAATTTTGACAAAAATAAGAAGTTAAATAAAAAAAGTGAAAAGTCATTTCTTAACTACAGACGTTTTTCCTTTGAACATTGTGGGGACACCAGATCCTTTATATCGACCAAACTTTGTTTCATATTGTTGCAGGAAAACAGTCTTTATACCTATGTAGATACTGAAAAACTAAAAAGGTCTCATACATAACTCATTTTCACAAAAAACTGGATAACCGACCTTTGTCTTCTGAGGTACAGATATTAAAATTTAAAGTTTATTTTAGTTTTTTGGTTTAGTTTATAGTTAATTTTAGTTTAGTTTTAGCTTCAGTTATCTTTTTTCTTACTTTAGACAACTTCATGGAAGAAATGAGGGGAATAGGTAAAAAAAATTATAGTTATATAATTATTTATATGTAAATATAATTCTATCAATTATTCTGAAGTATATTTTGTCTTTAGTGTCTGGTAGAAGCATAACTGGTAGGGCTGTGTTTTAAATTTTATATATTTTTTACGGAGAAATAAGTGCAATAGGTGAAAGAATTATTTAATATAAATATGACATTTTTAAACTGTTTGCATTTTACTCATATTTTTATTAAAATTGAATTTCTCACAAGTTGAACTCTTTTTAATTTACTTTTTTTTAATTTATTTTTAGCATCCTCTTCAGCCTGTGAAAATGGTGAGGTTATGCTTTATATCTTGATTAAAAAAAATTGTAAATATTTTTAAATTTAATTATATCCTTCTATTTGTAATTTTAGAGTCATTAACATTTGAGGAATACCAAAGATATCGCTCCCAACACCCAGGGTCTCTCTTGGAGAGGTCCTTCAATAAGTGGCAAAGTAATGGCGATATGGATGAGCCATCCTTCAAATGGAGGGCTCATCCATACCGGGGTGTTTGGAGACACCGAAGAAAAAACAGCAACCAAAAGGTTGTAAATGTCTTGATGTCACTGATGCTACATTCTATTTGTTAAAAATAGTTAATTGGTAGTTTTATTCTATTGAAAACACTGCTTTTAAAATTTACTATGAGCCAAGACTATTTAGCTATTTAAATGCAATTTATTTATATCTGTTTGATTTTTTATCTTTAATATTTTTAGTTTGGCTCTTTGAAGCATTTGTTTTTTTATTAAAATATTTTAAAATATTTTAAATCTATTGTTATGTCTTTTAAATTTAACTAAAGTTTACTAAAAGCCAACGTGAAATAACGTCGTAAAACAACACCGACAAGTTGCATCATGACTGCAGTTTAAGTATGACAACAGGCTACCGCAAAGCAGGTAAATTGTATTCCAGTTGTTTTTTTTGTTTTTTTTTTGTTTTTTTTATGTCTACTTATCTGTTACAACTTTTATTTTAGGTTTGTCATACGAAACATTAATGCAATATAAAAGATCAAAGTTTACATATTTTTTACAATTTGTTATACACATGTTTGATTGTAAATCAACTATTTTTTGTTTGAAACGAATTTGTACTCAATTGCTTAGTTATTTATAATAAATTTATTTAGTTGTGTGCATTTATTGTTTTAAAGACAATTTCTTTTTTTAAAGAAACATGTATCAAGGGGATACCAAAAAATTAATAACTCATAAATAATTTACGTTCACTTCATATTAATCTTATTAATTAAATTTCATGTTATAAAATATATAAAAAGAATTTAGCTTTAATCTTTCGTCAATTTAAGGCATGATGAAGTGTTATTATTTTGTGTCAGTAACTAAAAACGTATTGTGTTGAACTTAGTAATGTCTAGGAAAATGGTTCTGCCATACACTGATATGACCTATATGAGTTGTAAATTACTCAAATAACGTTAAATAATTGGTAAATTAATTTATTTTAATTTTACAGATGGTTTAATTTTTTAATTTGAAGGCGTTTTTCTTACAGGGTATTAGTTAAGGTTTCGCAACTTTAAATTGTGGAAAACAGTCACTATAAATTAAGTAACAGACCGACCGTACCCCGTAATACGGGTTGCTTTCTGCTAGTATATATAATTTTTAGTGTCTTCTTAAACATTTTTAGTAAATCATCATTATACTATATAATAAGACATTTAATATTATATTATATTGTTATATGCTGATTTAGTGAAAATGTGTGCTTCCCCTGTTGCTGTTGCCCTGTTGATGTTGCTCCTTTTTGCAGTTATCCCTGTTACTGTTGTCCCTGTTGCTGTTGTCCCTGTTGCTGTTGCCCCTTTGATTTTGCCTCTGTTGCTGCTGCCAATAATGTTGCTTCAGTTGGTAATACATTTATTTTCAACAATAATAAACTATTTAAATTTTTGTTAAATTATTAAATATTTGAATATTTTGCAATGTAGTAATTTTGAAACTAAAGGCATTGACACCTATTTTTGTATAAATAAATCTATATATATATTTTTTCATAAATATATGGTATATGTATTTATACACACACTATATATATTCATAAATATAGGTATATGTATATGTATGTATATATAAATATATGTATATATATGCATATATATATATACATATATATATACATATGTATATATATATATATATATACATATATATATATATATATATATATATATATATATATATATATATATATATATATATATATATATATATATATGTATATATATATATATTTTTATATATATACATATATATATATATATATATATATATATATATATATATATATATATATATATATATATATATATATATATATATGTATATATATATATATATATATATATATATATTTATATATTTATATTTATATATTTATATTTATATATTTATATTTATATATTTATATTTATATATTTATATTTATATATATAACGTGTGTGTATAAAACATAAACACATGAATAGTTGTTTATTTAAGAGTATCATTTGTTTTCTGTTTTAGATTTATCTTATGAGGCATTTAAACTTTTTCGAAAAGCTCATCATGGGTCTACATCTTATCGTGCACATTGAGTATGGGCCCAAAATGGCGGGGCCAATAATTCTTATTTTAATTGGGAAGTTAATAGGCAAAGAAAAACATCTAACTGGAATCAAAGAGGGAAACTTATAAACTATTAAAGCTACTAATCGTTGCAGTATACAACTTAAAAAAAATAATGTATAAAAAAAAAAAAGTTGTAAAAATGTCTTTACTTAAAGGGCAAGATAGGCGTTGCTATAATCTCCCTTCACATGATGAAGTTGTAATTGTTTTGTAGGTGACGATGGTGCTCCACCTACATCATATACACCCAAGAGATCATCCTCGAAAAGCTATTTCCAGCATGTCAGCTAACTTAGATCTTATGATGCATCCAATTTTTTTTCCAAGAGGTGATGCTGGTTAGCATTGACAATTGATGCACAACCCAGAAGGGGCTACACTGGTTAGAAATCATGTTACGGTATCTCAGTTCTATAATTATACGCTATCAATAAGATATCGTTTTTGCCTAATATTTTGTGGTAAGAAACTTTTCCAGCAATACGCTATTGATGCTTATGTCAAAATTGAGGGTCGACATCTCAGTTTTATAAAAAGCAATCAAAATAAACTTATATAATAACTATGAGATCACCATATTTTAGAGCGTTGGGTTAGTGTGACCACGTGTTAAATGCCTGTTTGGTAGTTCTTGTGTCAAATGTCAATATCAATTTTAAATTTAGGCTACTGCAGCACTTATATTTTTCTTAATTGTTTGAAATGTCTTAACTTCTTTCATGGTCTTAACACCATTAAATCACAAAGTTAAACAGCTGATATATTTATCACATGAATAGCTTATCAGTTTTATACATAAAATAGTAAAAAAAATGTGAGTAATGTTTTTGTTTCAAAAATATGTTCCATTTTTTAAATTTCAATTATTTATTCTTTAGATTAAAATTAAGACATGTTTTCAAAAAAAATGATACAATAAAGAAAATACCAGACTGCTAATGACTGGCCAGGTTTAGTATCTAGAGTTTTTAAACTAAAATTAAATAACTTGCTCAATAATATTTTTAAAAAAGGAGTCATGTTCAGGCAATAATAATGATAACCGATGGGTAATATCCTACAATTCATGGTAATCAAAAAAATATCAAGGTCATATAATTGTTGAAGCTTGCATGTCTGTATAGGCTGTTCAATATTTGTACAAATATGTCCACAATGGCCGCGACAACGCCGTTTTAATTAATGAGCATTCAATTAATGCGGGTTCAATACTGATGTATTTTCTTAAAAAACCTTGCTTCTCACACGGCCAGCTTTATCTTGCGTGTTCAAGAACAAGATCGTTTAATAGTTTATTTTTTGAAGTTGAAAAACACTCATAACAAGGTAAGGTAGTTAATAAATTAAATACAAATATTCTTAACATTCATATATATTTTGTATATTTTATACTAGATGTAGAAGACTTTTATATCATACTGTTTTATAATTTATATATTATATTTAAGTTTAAAAATAAATAACAGTATAAAATTTTATTTATTGGAGAATTTCATATTTAATTTTACGTAAACCTTTTTTTTTTTATTAATTTAGTTAGAAATGCAAAAATTTTTCCTTTGCTTGCCATTCAGCTGATGTTGCTGGAAACCCAGTTGTTTTTTTCTGTAAACCCTGAGAATGTAAAAAACCTTTGCATTCTAAGGGCTTACAGCAAACAAGAAAACTTAGCTTAACTTCCTGCTGGTGTCTATTGTTAAAAATGATCATCATTTAGTTTCATTGCTGGAAATCACTGCTTCTAATCATTAACTAAAAACAAAGACAACATTTTGCTATTAAAAATTTACAAAAATAGCAAAATGTTGCATTTATTTATTACACAATTTTTTTACTTGTATTAATAGGTTTGTACTTTTAAACATGTTAATATTTGTTAAGTTTTGTTAATTTTGTTTGTAAATATACATACTTCAATTTTCAATTTTTTTCCATTTAGTTTTAAAATAACTATGCTTGCTTATGCGATAAACAGGAAGCCGTGGCTTAATCATTTAAAAACCAAAAATATTTCTACCAATATTTTCTACTACTTACTAAAACCTAATGAAATCAATAGATTGCAAAGAGATCATTATAGCATGGTAAGCGTTAAAGTGACCTACCACGGCCCGTTTCACAGGTCACTACTGCTGAAATATTACTAAAATCTAATAAATTGATTTTTTTAATTTTCTAAACATGTCTAAAAACGTAAAAACTCACGCAGAAAATTGTTAGGGCAGCGCCTTTTTTTATCTATGATGGAGAGATTTGAAATAATTACAAAATAAACTTTGCTTAATTATATAAATCTGCAAACTAAAAGAAACAATTTTTTTTTTCTTGAAAAATAAATATTGCGAAACCATATTTTATTTAACTACTCATCGGTGCGTGGGAAAGACAATGGAAGGGGGGTGTAGAATAAAGTCTGTTTTAATATAATTCAATAGAAAATATTATGCTCACATAAATCTTAAATTATGGCTTGAAATAAACGTTTATTAAATTTGAGAAATCAAAATTTTGTAAAAGTCAACAATTTTTAAAGCCTTATTAAAGTTTTTATCTTATTAGTAATTGATATATTTAAAAAAATACTTCTTAAAGTTTTCGATATTATTCTTTTGTTGATAACAAGTAATTAATCATAAGCAATTAGAGAGGGGAGGGGAGAGGGAGCCAGAAATAAGATATTAGTTTTAGGCGTGCAACCTCGGCGTTTAATATGTATATATATATATATATATATATATATATATATATATATATATATATATATATATATATATATATATATATATATATATATATATATATATATATATATATATATATATATATATATATAAAATAAAGTATATGATTATAAGAAATTTTTTAAGATTTTTGTTGCTAAAAAGAAAATACTGATCAGCTAGTAATTTTTCTGTGAATTCTGCAATGCTTATAAGGAGAGAGATCTAGTTTATATTATAGTCATATATATATATATATCTTCTTAAAATTTTAAATATTTTTTTAGTAATATCAATAATGTCCCACCCTTGATATTACTAAAAAAAAAAACTCTTTAACATTTGGACCACTCTATCAGTCAGCGCAATATTTCCAAAGCACTTTTTTTAAAAAAAAAGTACATTTTTCGCTCATCCATAAAATCTTTTTACAAGTTTTTTGCGTTTACAGTTGGACTTTAAAGTATAAAGCAGCTACAGAATAGTCTGAAGAAAGTCGCTGTTAAGGTTGTCCCTCTTCAATGTGACCGTAATAGGTTATCTTTTCACGGATGTGCTTTTGATACTACTAGTTCTAACACTGGTAAACAGAACGGAGTATGCATTAAACTAGCTACAGAGATTGAAAAGACTTTACTTCTATTAGCATGCAGACATCATGTGTATAAAAGACACATTGTTCACTGTTGAAACATCTATCTAAGCAGTAACACGAACGGACCATAAATCCTCTTTTTAAAAACGCTGTTAAGGTTGTCCCTCTTCAATGTGACCGTAATAGGTTATCTTTTCACGGATGTGCTTTTGATACTACTAGTTCTAACACTGGTAAACAGAACGGAGTATGCATTAAACTAGCTACAGAGATTGAAAAGACTTTACTTCTATTAGCATGCAGACATCATGTGTATAAAAGACACATTGTTCACTGTTGAAACATCTATCTAAGCAGTAACACGAACGGACCATAAATCCTCTTTTTAAAAACCTTAAGATTGTTCAGAAGTCTTTGGACTATGATTCTACTGTACTATGGTTCTACTATACTATGATTCTACCGTACTATGATTCTACTATACTAAACAAAATAAAGATTGAGAACATTACTGACAACTTGTTGCAGGATCAATTCAAGAAAGCATTGGAGTTCAGAGAAAATTATCCTTTTTAGCATCGTTCTACCTAAAGAATATTTTTTAGGGTATGAAAACTCTGTGGCAGATAATAAGGTAATCTGGTATCAAACCTGAGCAGGCAAAACCTGCCACTGACTCACTGAAAAGACGCACCTGGTACATTGATCCTACTGTGATGGCTTTATTTGATGAAGAAGTCCATGGCCGTGACGAGATTACCAAGAAGCTGTATTCCATGCCAAGGCCTGAGAATTATGTTGTATACAGGCAGCAGGTCGATTTTGAATTGCTGAACAATCTGGATTTTTGTCACGATAATCCTCCTAGCTTGTTTTCGCTGATAAATGAGTTGGTTCATATTTCATCTCTTGAACCATAAGAAGGGTTAGAGTGGTTAAAGACCCCAGTTGAGACATGGAACCTGGATGTTTATTATCTGGAGTTTTAACATTTTGTCAAAAATCTGGAAGTAGTTAATGATTGAAGTGAGAGAGCTGTGAAACTCGTTCAGGTATAATTTTAAAAAATTATCAAATTAAAACATATTGTAGAAATTATAATGGTAATTTAAACAAACATAACTTATTTTTAACTAGAAGCTGGTCAATAAATCCCACAAGAAGAAATAAATCCCACTCTTTTCCTATAGCTAACAAGTTTAATAGTGGAAGAAAGAGAAAGAAGAAAATTGATTTGGAAAATGTTTCTGTTAAAGTATTTGTGCTGAAACTTTATTTTCTTTTTTCTGGCATTATTTAAAGAAAACAAATGCTGCTAAACGTCAAATATTGAGAGAGTTAACCTAATATGGTTACATTAAAGAGAGACTAACTCATTTTTTTTAGACGATTCTGTAGCTGCTATAAACATTATATTTCAACTGTTAACACCAAAGACGCTAAAAACTACTTTTAAGAAGAGCAAAAAACGGCAAAAAATCAACATTTTTGGAAAATGTAGCTGTTTAATTGACCCATTATTCAAAGAAATTAGCTTAACATTGGATTTGTATTTAATTCTTATGCATAAAATTGCCTAAAAAAACTTATTTTCTCAAAATTGATTCATGGTAGGGTCCCTGAAATTTGAATGAAAAAAGGGTCAAAAACGACCTAAAAATGAACTTTGGGCCCATGGCGCGGATTAATATAGCGGTCCAAATGTAACAGAATTTTTTTTTTTTTAATAGTAAGGGTGGGGCACCATATGAAAAGCAATGTTAGTTGAAACTTAAAAAAGTCGTTTTTGTGAAACACCCAAATATATATACATATATATATATATATATATATATATATATATATATATATATATATATATATATATATATATATATATATACACACACACACACACATATGTATATATATATATATATATATATATATATATATATATACATATATACATACATATATATATATACATATATACATACATATATATATATATATATATATATATATATATATATATATATATATACACACACACATATGTATATATATATATATACATATATACATACATATATATATATACATATATACATACATATATATATATATATATATACATACATATATATATATATATATATATATATATATATATATATATATATATATATATATATATATATATATATATATACATATAATTTTAGAAAGATCGTCTACTCTAACTAAATTAACAAATAATAAACACGCGTTGCAAACAAATATCTTTAAAAACGTTACAACTGAAAGACACCGTCCATTAGCAATATTTGAGATATTTTTTTAAGTGCAAAAATTCCTTTTTGCATATAAAATTATGTTAACAACATTTTAAAAAATCAATTAGTGCTTTAAATTACAGGATAAGCACACAACTTTGTTTCCATTTTTAATTTTTTTCTGCTGAGTTATTATATAAAAAAAACCCGTTTTCTCTTGCATAAATAAACCGTAGATCTTTTTCCGCTATTCCTTCGGAAGAAGATCTACGGTTTATTTATGCAGGAGAAAACTTTGTACTGAGCCAAAATTACGGATTATTCGTATGAGATCTTAAAAATGACAAAAGACGCTTCTTAAGGCTTTTATGTATGTTTTGGTGTCAATTGTGCCTGTAGTCATAAAACAAGAGAAAATCTTTCTTTCACTGTATTTACAAATTGCTCGCCAAACTATGAGAATTTTTTAACAAGTTTTTGCAATTTTGTTTTTGCAATTTATTTTTGGAATTTAGATACTTTCTATTTATGGCCGACGACACAGGTTTCGAGGTGGATGGGGAGAGGCACAATCGTCAATTTTTAAAAAAAGTCTCCTATGTCTAGAATTTTCTTAAAAAAAAAAAAAATAGGTCCTTTAGAAAAAAAGTGGAGATGCACGTGTTCCCCTGCCTCTTGGTGTTGTCGGCTCGGCTATTAATTGCTAAATAATATTGGAGTCCTGAAAGTGATCGAATTAATGTAGCAAATTAGTTTTATCATCAATAATCAAACAAGATTCTTTAGGAAACAATTTTTTAACTTTGAACGACGAATTCCAACACTTTCTTGTTTTTCTTCACAAAAAGTAACTTTTTTCTTTATATAAGATTAATAGCCATAATTTCTCTTCACTCTTTGTATTGTGGAAGCAATTATATTAAATTTATTTTCTTTTATTTTAAGTTCGAATAGAAATCTCTGGATTCTGTCTGAGGAATCTTTCAATTTCTTAAGAAGGTGTCGTTGAACAAAAAATCTTTTTACTTCAACTTCCTGATTACTTTTTGATTGTTCCAGTGTCCTTGAAAAGTTTTAAAACGCTCTGAACTGTTCTCAAAGCAATCTGTAACTTTTCAGAAAAGTGTTTTGTTTGATACATCAGGATTTCCAACCAGAAAAAGCTAAAATTTTCTTGCTATTTAGCTTGATTTGATGACATTTCAATTAAAATTAATTGTTTTGAAATCAGAGTTTTTTAAATTTTACTAATACTATGACATTTTAAAACAATTAGCTAATTAAAGGAATATATGGTTTTTGTAAATATCAGAACACGCGCACACCACATCAGAGCATGCGCAGACTTTTTCTTATGTCAATTTCATAGATTTTCGCCCGTGCAAATAACAATTTGACCCTGGAAAAAAGGTATCCTTTTTGCCAGGGTCGAATTGGTTGGAATTGTCTTTTTGTTGTTGTTGTTGTTGTTTTTTTTGCTTTTTTTTTTATTATACTTTAGATCACAAACAAAGTCAAAAAAGAATAACAACACATATTAAACAACAAAGACATAAAAAAATCTAAAAAGTTACTAAGCGCATTTAACCCAATCTTTTCTAAAGTTAATTTACTTTTCATTTATGTGATAGACCAATCATAAGGATACTTGCAATTTCAGAAATAGTTTTGTTGTAAATCATTCTTTAGTAATAACTGTTTAAGTTTAGCCCTAAAAACTCTAATTGAAATTGAAAACTCAGTTGCAGCAAAATAACTTTTGAGTTGTATATAGATGTTATTTAAATATCTAGTTAAGTATTTATTCTGATTTGTTTTGAATAACGGATATAAAGTTTTTGGAATAACACTTTTAAAAACTTCGAGCATAAAAATTAGAAGATGATAAATATTCATTTGGTAAATATTTAGTATATTTAACTTAATAAATAATGGTTGGCAGGGTGTATAGCGGCTTTCTTTGGATATAATTCGGATTGCATGTTTTTGCATATTAAAGAGGTTTTTTAATTTATTTTTATTGGTACTAAGCAATGTTAACGTAATTAAGTTAGGAATGAATAAAGTAGAAATATAAGTGTTTTAAATAATTTGAATTTAAAAAAGGTTTTTCCCTATTACGTAGGCCAATGCTCAGTGACGGATCCAAGAATTTTTGTTGGGGTAGAAGTTTTTTTTTGGAAGAGGAGGGGGGGTGGAGAGGTTGGTTTTGTGTTGAAATATTTTTGTATTTTGTATCTTGTATTTGCGGCTCCTTAAAAAAAAAGATCCTCAATACCTAAAATATTTTAGAAGTTTCAGATTCTGGTGAGGGGGGAGGGGATGTATACCGCGTTGCCTCCTCCCCCTCCTCCGTTCCGTCACTGCCAATGCCCCTTGATATTTTACATTCAATATATTTTATATGACCATATTATTTTTTTCCATGTTATATTTTTCTCCTAGAAATTTTAATGATACTTCTCTTTTTATTTCGCAATTGTTAATACAAAAGATTTGGAAGTTTAATGGAATTTTAATGGAATTTTAATGGAATTTTAATGGAATTTTAATGGAATTTTAATGGAATTTTCTCTTGTTTATGGTAGCGATGGAAGAAATTATGTTTTGCTTTAGTTAAATTTAGAGATAATTTGTTGGCTTTAAATCATTCAGCAAGGTATAATAGTGCTGTGCTTACAGTTTTAAACAACATTTTAATATTATTGTAAGCATAAAATAGATTAGTATCATCTGCAAACAAAATTGTGTATCTGCAAACAAAATTGTGTCATCGCAAGATTTGCTTAGATCATTAATATATACTATAACTAGAAATAAGAGCGCTCCTAATATAGATCCTTGTGGTACTCCACAAGATATATTATTATTGTTAGTTTTTTTCTTAATTATCACAAATATATTGCTCTCTATTTGACAGGTAGCTTTTAAATCATTTAAGGTTCGAGTGTTTAGAAGCGTAGTATTTTCATTTGGTTAATAAAATATAGTGATTTACAGTGTCATAAGCCTTGCCAAGATTAATAAAAACGTCTAAAGTATATTTATTTTCATCAAAATTTAAGAATATCATGAACAAGATAAACAATTGCCTGATCATTAGAGTGACATATAAAAAATGTTAATAATATCTAAGAAATAGTACAGTCTTTTATACTTAATAAGTTCTAATATATTTGAGAAGCATGGTAGTATTGAAATAGGTCTATAATTTGCGATTCAAGTTGCATCTCCAGATTTTAGAACTGGTATCACCCTTGCAACAAAAGTTGCAAGAGTGATACCAGTTCTTGCAAGGGTTTTGTAGTATATCAGGAAAGTTTCGTTGTTCTTCGCATATCCTTTTTCTTCTCTTTTTGACGTTACATGATGCCGACCGGATGCCAACTGATGAGGTTTTAGGTTTCCTGGCTCTTGATGAATATAAAAAAATTCAACTTCTTATTTTTTAACGCAATTCCTTTCTGATAAATTTTACATTTTTCCTCGCCTTTGTATACATTTGAAAAAAAAATTGATTGACATTTTTTTATTTACTTGTTTTTTTATTGAATAGAAAATAAAGATAATGTTGACATATTCGTCATTAATAATTTGACACTTTTGAACACAAAGTTTGTGAAAGACGTAATAGTTTTTGTCAATTTTAAATGAGCTTTTGATTTTTGAAATTTATCAAAAGTAAATGTTGCTTTTTCTACGTTTATTACATAATAAACATAGTACAAAAATAACAAACGAATTAAAAAAAAACATTCCATCAACTAACACTAAAAATACGGAGGTCATGGAAAATATTTGGTATGTTCGCTTTTACAACAAAAAAATATTTTTCTTGCTGACTTTGCCGAAACCGGTAAAACTTTTACAATACAACAACAACAACAACAACAACAACAAAAACAACAACAACAACAACAGCAACAACGACGACAATATCATCAACAAGATATTTATTTTTCTCAAATTCTCAATTTACAATCATATAATTACAATAATATACGAACAATAATAATAATAATAATAATAATAATAATAATAATAACAATAATAATAACAATAATAATAATAACAATAATAGTTCAATAATAATAGTAGTAATAATAAGCCAGTACTTCAAAACCAAAAAGGCTCAGAAAAATTTATTAATGTTGGAATTTATTATTATGTATGTATGTATTTCGCCATAAGGAATTTTTTTACAAAGTTAGACTTTTACAAAATGTAAATACACGGCTGGGGCAAGAAGAGGACAAATTCAATCTTATCGCCAAGCTCCTTCAAAACAAGAATATAAATAACAAAAAAAAGTATTACCGTTATCACAATGTAATATATGAATAAAATACATATATAAATGCAAATATAAAAAATACTTTTTATATATATATTTTTATTTTTTTCAAACTTTTTTTTATTAAAATAATAAATAATTGAGATAATAAAAAAAAAAGTGATAAAACATGAACATCAAAGAAAAGTAAAGATTCAGATTAAAATTAAAAATAAATATGATCAAAAACAAAGCAAATAACAAGTAAATAAAACGAGTGATTATTCCTATTTAAAAGTCTCAGAAGAAGTCTAGTTCGTTGTCAATTATCAAAAGTTTATTTTTTATTTTCGAAACAAGCGATTTATTTTTAGGTTCGAAATTTATTCGAATTTTATTCGATTCGAAATTTATTCGAATTTTATTCGATTCGAAATTTATTCGAATTTTATTCGATTTATTCGATTATTAAACGAGCGATTTATTTTTAGGTTCGAAACGAGCTTTGGGCATATTTCTCGCGTCGCGGTAAGGAAGGAGGCGTGAACTTCCTGGTTAAACGCACTTCTAGGGGCACCTAAAAAAAAAAAAATTAAAGAAAAAAAAAAAAAAAAAAAAATTTATTTTCAAATTGATCAAGGGAAGGAATTTTTTTTTAACTCATTATCCAATAACATGTTCCATAATTTAGGTCCTCTGATTGCAATCGAGAACAGAATAACATGCTTTAGGTTGAACAGAATAATATGCTTTGGTTGAATATAATTGTTATTTGAAAATCTCGTTGGGTATAAACGATTTATTTTTTCAAAAAATGAGTTAAATAAAATGGGAGCCATTTTATTATCTACTTTGAACATAAATATAAGAATATGATATAAATTAAGTTGAAATACGTTGATTATTTTGAATTTATTAAAAAGAAATTTAGTGTGCGAGAAGCGATCCACATTTCCAATAATTTTTACAGCGTGTTTTTGTTTAACTAAAGGTTTTTTTATTTTTAGATACATTAGTGCTGCACCAAGCAACGTTAGCGTAATTGAATCGGCTCATGCTAAAAGGGGATCACTCAACAACGCATAGTTTTGAGAAAACTAAATAAAACTTTGCATTCTCTTCATTTTTGACCAAAAAGATGTAATTTTTTGTATATGAATTCTTTACTACCTCAGTTATTATGAAACATACTTGATTAATGACATTTACAATGCTTTCATATGAAAAAAAATCATTAAAGTTGCTTGACTTATCCCCTTTTAGCATAATTTGAATAAATAGACAGATAAATGTGTTTTAAAACAATGTTATTTACTAAAAACACCAAGAAATCAATACTTACATATACTCTTATTTATAAATAATTAATTTCATAAATATATACTATCTTCAAGTAAATCTCTTTAGTCTGAGATAAGCAATACGAGCAATGACAACTTAGTCATCGTTTTTAACTTCAACTACTTCGGTTGTTGGCCACATATAAATTTCAGCATAAAAGTCTTCAAACTCCACTAGAATATAGGGTTGTAGTTTTTTTATGTTTATGCCATTTTTTCAATCTTTATCGATACTTTTCTTGCAGGGTAAGCTTCTTTACTTGGAAAACATAAGTTTGGGAAACCATTGCTCTAAAAGAAAAGCTGTGATTCATTATAGAATCAATGAAAGGTCGGCCAATAACCTTAAAAGGAAATTTTATATCATATGTACAGTGCATGAACTTGCTTATTGAAAAGTACTGCTTTTTGTCCTTTTTGACTTTCTTACCTTTGGTTTCATCGGAAACACAACTTTTTTTATAAAACTGCGGCCACCACGTCTTGAAGTCTAAATTTCTTAAATTCAGTCATGGCTAAGAGTAGACTAGATAATGAATGGTTTTTATTTTGGCCCCAACAATTATCTGAGAACAATTGGAGTTCATTAAACTGCTGCTCTACTTTCATTAAATAGTTAAATAGAAGGGAACACACTACATCTTGACCCTTGCCTGCTGTGCCTTGGTGGTAAACAAAAATCTGCGCTTTTTTACTTTTGTTTCTATGAATACAAAAAACATTAACTGAAAGTTGTCTCAGATAGAAGGTTTCTTGTACTGGTATTTTTGAGATCTGTATGTTCTGCAAAAAGCCAAAACACAATGATAAAATTTGATTATTGTCCTTGTCATTGACGTCTTTTCGTATTCGATCATAAAACTTTTTTGATTTGCATTTATGTACATCAAGTTCAGATTGAGCACACCTTTTTGCTGCCTCATTGAGGCGATGACTCTTTAACTTTATATTGAGTTCCTCGCAAGTGCAGCATATGTCAACTTGCGGCCTTCCAAAGGAAAGATTATAGTTTTCTTTAAAGTAGTTGAAATACTTTGTTCCTCCAACTTTTATTGAAAAGTAATTTTCTTTAAACAACCTATACATAGTTTTAACATTTAAAGTGGCATCTAGATAGCATATATGCTTTCCAAGATAATGGCTTTCTTTAGTTGGAAAGCTTTCAATGTGCTGTCTGATGAAAAGTTTGATTTTTTAGACAATACTTGTTTTATATGACGTCCTCTTTTAACCACTGGATTTTTCGAAATCATTTTAAAAGCTCGCAATCTTTCAACACGTTTTTTAGTGACTGCATGTAAACTTAAAAAAGCTTTAAAACATACCGGCATTCGATCAGAACCCACCATAACGTGATACTTAAAGGTAGCACTTTTTTTTTTAGAACTCTCTTCCTTCCTGGGTTGTCTCTGCTTTTCTTTTTGGGAATCAATCAAAGATTGTAGGAACAAATTTTGCTCATCGTTAGTGTTGAAGGTATGGAAATGGTTTAATATATCCATTTGACCCTCTTCATTAATAGTCTAAAGACAGTTGTTTCTCTTGCAGCTAAAAGAACAAAAAAATATTTTATACTGTGTATTATGTGATACATTATGTGTATTATGTTATACAAGTTCTACCTATAAAAAAAAAAAAGGAAAACTGTAAAACTATTCAGTAATATCGGATACAAAATAACATACCTGCAGGGGATGCCAGTACACTTTCGAGGTACAGTATTTCCTTGGTAGTTAACATATTCTTCATCTTTTATTCTGGCAATCTTTATATGTTTCTCTTCCAAAGACTTTGATCTGATTTCCTTTTTTTTGCTGAATTTTTCTCAAAAACCTCATCACTTTCATCTGAATTTATTTCCATATTTCCTCAATTAATTATGATATGACATAAGACTAAGTAAAAACATAAAACAAACACGTTACATTTTCATCTAAAACTACACCTAGAAAAAACAGAGAACTCTTTTGACATAAAAGTTATTAATAAAAAGCTGAGGAAGTTTTAAGGGAACGTTGTCTTTATCATGAAGACGATGGAAGAAAGTATATATTTTTTTTTTTTCATTCGCTTAGTTTCGCAAGACCTTTGTTCATTGTTGCGAATAAAATATTAGTATCTTTTATTAGAATAAAATACATTAGTATCGTCGCCAAATAATTGAGTTTAAGATATTGAGTTTAAAAACTGAGTTTAAAATATTGTAAAATTTACTCAAATCATTTACATAATTGAGAAATAAAAGCGGTCCTAGAATTGATCCTTGGGGGACTCCGCAGTTAATTGTCATTAAATCTGTTTTTTCGCCATCATATAAAATGCATTGATTTCTATTCTTCAAATAACACTTAAACCAATCTAAGTTAGAATTTATGATACCATAATTTTTAAGTTTATATAGAAGAATATTATGATCTACGGTATCAAACGCTTTGCTTAGATCAATAAAGACACCTAAAGTAAATTTTTGTTCATTAAAAGCTTTAAATATTTCTTGTACAAGATTTATTATTGCATGATCAGATTTAAAACCAAATTGTTTATTGTAAAGAATATTATTTACATTTAAGAAGGAATAAAGTCTATTATACATTACACGCTTCAAAATCTTGGAAAACAATTAAGAACTGAGATCGGTCTGTAGTCGGAAACATCTGAAGGATCACCTGTTTTAAAAATTAGTGTAACCTTTGGTCTTTTTAGTTTTTCAGGAAAAACTCCATGTTTTAAAGATAAATTAAAAATATGTAAAAGTGGTATTGTTATATATTTTAGTTAATTAATAACAACATTACTGCTGACATCATCTAATCCTGAACTTTTGTTAGGTTTTAACATGAAATTTAATAATTTTTCCTTTGTAAGTTCATGATTAGGCATAATAGTAATATTTGATGTCAAGTATGATTTAAAGCTTATTTTAGATGTTTCAATTTTAGCGGCTAAACTTTTACCAACATTAACAAAAAAGTTATTAAGCGTTTCTGCTGCCATAGATTTATCAACAACTAATATATTATTGAATTTGAGATTTTTTGGCAAAGCATTTCTGTCTAAATTTTTCTTGTCAATTACTTCCTTAATAATGCGCCATGTGTTATGTGAACGATTACTTTTCATTATTTGATCTGAATAGTAATTATTTTTTGAACGTCTCAAAATTAACTTAAATAAACGTTTATAATTTTTATAGTTAGTTTCATTTTCTAGTGTTCTTTTTTTAAGATATTTGCAATATAATCGCTGTTTTATTTTTAAAGATTTCCCTTTTTTTGTTTTGTTTTTTATTACAATATTTATTACAGTTTAAATAAACAAAACTTTATTACAATAATAAAAGTTAAATAATAAAGAAACGCGGATACTCAAAGAAGAGCATCAGGTCTTGTCACAGAGAAACCGCTAATTGCTTGAGGGATAAAAAAACAAACAAAAAAATAAATAAAAAAGAATATACATTAAATATATACATATACTAATATAGATAAGGGATTTTCAAAAAATTTTAATATTTAAAAGTAGATTAGTTTTTTTTTCAGTTGAAAAAATTAGTTTTTTAAGATTTTGTTTAAAAGAATCAAAATGAAATTCTTAAGAAAAATCTTTAGAAGTATTTAGAACTATACTATTCCATAAAAATGGTCCGCGAAATGAAATAAAAAATTTTCCAAAATTAGTTTGAGAAAATGGTTGTCGAATTAAATTATCGTTCCTTAAAATATATTTATTTCTATCTCTTTGAAAATACAAGTTACGAAAAGAAACGGGTGATAGGTGGGTCTTGCATTTATACATAAAACAAAGAATATTAAAGACATTTAACTCATATATATTGAGTGCTTTCATTTCATATAAAAGAGGCTTGGCGTTAGCAAAGCGGTCCTTAAGATTTATAAGGCGTGCAACATGTTTCTATTGCCGATTGAGAGGTTTAAGTTTACTTTTATAAGTGCTACCCCAAGCAATGTTTGCATAATTAATATGGCAATGAATCAGCGAATAATATAACTGAATTTAGGTATGTTTATCTAGAAAGTTTCTTATTTTGTATAAAATGCCTATACTCTTTGAAATTTTATTGCACAAGTTAGCAATGTGGCTTTTCCAATTAGGATTTTTATCGATATATACACCTGAAAATCTTGTCGTTAGAACTCTTTTAATAATTATTTTATCGATAAAAAAAAAATAATAAATTGCTAAGCAGCTGGTGCTTTTTACCATAAGGATGAAAAAGAATCCATTTAGTTTTATCAATATTTAATGATAGTTTGTTTAATTTAGACCATTCGGAAATTTTGGTTAGTTCAATGTTCATATTGCTAAAAAGTGCAAAAATGTTTTTATGAGAAAGAAATAAGTTAGAATCATCAACAAAAATAATTGTCATTAGGTTAGAAGCTTTTGGTAGATCATTAATATATATTAGAAATAGGACGGGTCCTAATATGGATCCTTGAGGAACTCCACATGAAATATTTAAAAAAATTAGATGATACGTTATCATCCGCATAAACAAATTGTTTTTCGATTATTTAGATAACTTTTAAGCCAAATTAATATATTTCCAGTAATTCTGAACGACTCCAACTTTTTAAAAAGAATTTTGTGATCAATAGTATCAAAAGCTTTTGCCAAGTCAATGAAAACACCTAAAGTAAATTGAGAATTTTCAAATGAGTCAGATATATTTCTTGTAAATTGTAAAATGGCATGTTCAGTGGAATTGTTCCTTTGGAATCCATATTGATTGCTGTATAATAAATTGTTTATAGTAAGATAATTATAAATTTTATTGTACAAAATTCTTTCTAAAACTTTAGAGAATACAGAAAGTAGTGAAATTGGACGATAGTTACTTATATTCTCAATGTCACCACCTTTTAGTATTGGTACGACTTTTGCTAATTTTAGAGCTTGTGGAAAAATTCCCTGTTTAATTGATATTGAAAAAATCTTAAAAAGTATATCTTTTAAAACATCATGTAATTATTATGTTTAACCATGTTTGGCAAAGGGTGAGATGTACTTTTTTGCTGCCAGTAATTTCTCTTATTATAGTGCGCTTAAAATCTAATTTACATTTATCTAGTAAACTTAAATTATTTTTTTTTTTTTGTTTTTTTTTTGAGGCTTTCAAAAAGTTTAGCGTAATTTTTATGTATTATTTTATTTTTATTTGTTTTACATTTTAAGTAATTTTTGTTTAATTTTTAAAGACTTACGCAAACCCTTTGTAATCCAAGGCGATTTAATACTTTTAGCTTTGAGATTTAAATTAACATCAGGGAAATTAGTGTCGTAAATATCATAGAAAGTTTTTAAAAAGGAGTTATAAACTAAGTTTGTATTATCAGAGGCGTTAATAAAACTCCAATCAATTAAAGATAATTGTTCTTAAAAGATTCAAGGTTTTTATTTGTAAAAATTCGCTTTTTGAAAACTCGTTTTTCATTAGGAAGTAATTTATTATCTATATTTATAGAAAAGAAAACAGGAAGATGATCGGATATGTCATTTTTAATTATGCCTTTTTTTAAGGATACGTTAAAAACATCAGTGGTTAAAATATTATCAATTAAAGAAGCACTTGATTGAGTAATTCTTGTCGGTTTGCTAATTAAAGGAATCGCACCATTTTCGAGAATGTCATTATAAAACTTTTTAATGTTATTATTGACGTGGTATTGAAAACAATCTAAATTCAGATTACCCAATAAGTAGATAAATTTATTTTCGCGGTTACTTTTTTTAATAACGTCATTACATAAAAAAAAATTAAAATTTTGAATTTCACCTAAAGGTGGGCGATAACAGCAACATAGAATTTCATTTTTTAATTTATTGGTTAAAATTTCAATTGTTAAAATCTCTTTATCAGCATCAGTGATGCTCATGTCATGCCGGGTAAAATATTGTAAGTTATTTTTAGCATAAATAAGACCGCCTCCGCCACGCTTATTTGTTTTTCGCGCCAATGAAATTACATTAAAACCCGGCAGTTCAAAATTGGTAAAAGAATTTACGTCATCCGAACTGCACCATATTTCTGTTAAGCAGATTATATTAAAATGGTTACTAGTTTCTTCAATAAAATTACTAAAGATTTCAAAATTTTTTTTCTTCGAATATTAATGTGAATTGCGTTAATATTATTTTGATCAAGAAATCCTTTAATTTCATGGGTATAAAAGTAGTTGCATTGATTTTGCAAAGCATCAAAATCAGTAAAATAATTAAGATCAGGATCAAATTCCTTGTCTAATAAGAAATCATTAGTTCGAAAAAAATTATAAAAACTAGACTCAAAATTTAAGGTTTCATTAGAATCCATTTAATTTTTGTTTTTTCATATTCGAAATGAGATCAAATAATTTCTTTTATAAATCCCGTATGATAAATTTATTATATACAACTTGAGCGTACTTACCCTTTGCCTTTAAATCTTTTGCCTCATTCAGGAGTTTTTTCCGCAATTCCAGCGTATGATCACTATAATCTTCATTTATGTAAACCTTTTGAGTCCATAACTTCAACGTCGTATATTTTCCTAAAATCGTGGCTTTGTCTTAGTAGTTAAGAAATCTTACTACGATCGATCTATTTTTTTTTTTATTATTTTCAGGTAATTTTTGACAACTTTTTCCCTTTGCTATCCAAGGGCTTAAAAGGCTTTTTTCTTTTAATAATTTTGTAACTTTAGGAAATGCTTTGTTATGATATTTTAGAAACTTAGCTAAGAAGATATCATAGGCTTCATCAGCATTTAAATTGTAATAGAGTTTCGTCCCATTTTTCAAATTATATAATATCATGAAAAGAATTAATGGAGGTATCGTTTATTAGTCGTTTTGTTACTTTCATTTTGTGAGAATAAGACTGGTTGCATTTATTTGAAATAATAAAAATCGGAAAGTGATCCAAAATATCCGTTTTAAATATTCCTGTTTTTTTTTTTTGGTGTAAGAAATTCATTGGTACAAACTTGATCTATTAATGTTGCACTAGTCTTAGTTACACGCGTGGGTTTATTGATTAATATGTAACTAGATTGAAAAAAGACATTAAAGAAACTATTAATGTGCTTATTAACGTCATAATCAAAAATGTTGAGATTAATGTCTCCAATATTATAAACACTTTTATTTAAACTTGATTTTTTTAATTTTTTTTTTAATGTGGTCTTTAAATGCATTAATTTTTTCTGTAGACGGTCTATATAATACATGTACAATTATATTTCTTGAGGTTTTGTTAACGATTTCCATGCATAATATTCGTAGTCATTAGTGGTTGAGCTTATATTTTGCATAAACTTGTATGATAATGTGTTAATAATAAATATACATAAACCCCCACCTTCCTTGCCCCAACCTCTAACTTGGAGTACCACATTGTAATCAGGTATTTGAAAATTTGAATCATTTTCAATATTTTTATCATGACATCATGTTTTGCTAAGGCAAATAATTTCGAAACTAATTTTGATTTTATATAAAAACTGTTTTAATGATTCAAAATTTTTTTGAATACTCCTAATATTAATATGGAGAATTGAAATGAGTTATCGTCTATTCCTTCCGTGAAATTTTATGAGTTTGAGTTATAATATAATGGGCTAATATGTTTAATTACTTCACCGTTATTATAAAAATTAATATCAGGATCCGAACTTTGATTTAAAAGTGTTGAATTATTAATTATCAAACGTTTTAAACTCAAAATCGGATCTGTAAGATTTTATTATTTAAAATATTGTTATTTCTTAGTAAAACCTACATTTCTGTTTTTTGCATGAATAAACTACTTATATTTATTTTAAAAATATATATATATGAAATACCTTTGGAGATTAGCTTTAAATAGGGTAAAATGAGTAATTGTTAAAAATTTGCGTGCCCGTATTGACGGCTATATTTTTCATGATTTATGTTGCATATAAAATGGCATTATATCTCCCTTTTACACAAGCTCTTCTAAAAAATATCAAATTTAATAATATATTAGTTGTTAAAAAATCTACAGTGGTAGTAACACTTATTAATTTTTTTTTAATGTCGGTAAAAATTTAGCCGGTGAAATTGAATCGTTCAAAAATTATGACCATATAAAGTTTGCTACCCCTTCAAATTGAGGGGGATTTAAACTTTATACGGTCATAATTTTTGAACGCAAAAATTGTTTTACTATGAAATTTAAAATTTATTGATAAATATAAGTCCAGTTGAAAATAGTACAAAAAATATTTCATCAATTTGTTGCTCTCACGTTTCGGACACGGGGGCGAAAATATTTGGAAACTTTCTAATCTTGTTGCAAAAAACTCTTATGTCAAGAGAGAGCATGCTTTGTCATATCTAGGCGTAGTATTAGACGCAAATGTAAGGTGGAAGGATTACAAACATATAATACAAAATAAATTTACTTTTATTTTATTCATCGCTATTTAAATGCTGCACTAATGTATCCAAAAATAAAAAGCGGCTAATTGAACAAAAACACGCTGTAAGAATTATTGGAAATGTAGATCGCTCCTCACACACAAAATTTCTTTTTAATAAATACAAAATACACAACTATTAACTTAACATTTATCAAATTTAGTATTTTAACTTAACATTTATCAAATTCTTATAATTACGTTTAAAGTTGATAATAAAATGGCACCCATGTTATTTAACTCATTCTTTTTTAAAATAAATCTATTTTACCCTATTTTACCTATTTTCAAATAACAACTATATTTAACTGAAAACAAATTATTCTGCTGATAAGTTATCAATCGATTATGCTAATAATTCTAGACTAAATTATGAAGCATGCTAATGATCAATGAGTTGAAAACTATTTCTTTCCTTGATCATTTTAAAAATAAACATAAACAAAAACTTTTGATAATTGAAAACAAAGTGGCCCCTTTCTGAAACTTTTAAAATTGAAGTAATTGTTTTACTTGCATTGGAAGTACCAACGTGTCGTTTTTTATTTGTAATATTATAAGTTGCCCTTGAGTGTCAAAGTTTTATGACCATACGGAAGATTTGACAAGTGTTTTGCATTGCATTACGGTCTTTTCTCTTCATTTAAAAAAAAAAGAATGTACAAAGATAGTGTTGTGTGTATCTTCTGTTGACATTTTTGACATGAAATATTCCTTGGTTTGTAGGATCACTTTCGTAAATTGTTAAAATGACTTGTAAATCAATGACGTTAATTTGTCTAAAGTTATGGGTGTGCAATATGGTTACAAATTCGGAATTTTCCCAAATATCGTTTTGAAACAAGTAGATGACGCTCGTACCATCTTTGGGTATGAGTGCTAGTTAACAAAAATCTTCTGCGACAAGTAGATTGCAACCACCATACATGAAGTAATTACCATGTACTTCTTTCATGAGTAGGTCCAATATTGTGAGTGTTTCTCCCAAGATCAACAACATTTCGTCAATGAGGTACACACCTACTTGTTTTAGTCATTTGCAAGTTTCACTTTTAGGATTTTTCAAAACTGTTCCAAAGGTCACGTGTCTTTCTTTGTAGGTAGTGATGCAAAGCGTGTTATGTGATTTCATTTGAATAATTTTTTGCAGTAAAGCCAGTAGTTGCAGTAATGAATTAACATTTTCCATTTTCCGTAATGTATTTTTAAATTTGTTGAAATTGTTCTTTACAACAATTATATAACTAAAATTAAAATTAATAATAGGCGTTTACATCCAACACATGTTGTTAAATATCTTGGTATTTTCATAGATCCGAACCTCTCATGGAATTTTCATGTAGATGAACTCCGTAGGAAAGTTAATCGAGCTAATCAGTTGCTAATCAAATTATTAATCGAGCAGTTGCTGATCAAATTAAGCAACTGTAATATCAATAAATTGTTATAAGCTCCGCGTCAATCAATCCGAATAATAAATTTTCAACTCCATAATACAGAATCTTTTAAGATTTTCAAAAAGCTTAAAATTCCTACTTTGTCAGCACTTGTTAAATTTGCTAATCTTCTTTTTGTTTTTGACTCCCTAAATAAAAGTTTATCTTCCTCTATTACAACCTTCTTCACTGAAACTTGATTTATACATTCACATTTTACCAGAAACATCAATAATAAAACTAAATGTACGTCCTTATAAAACTTTGAGGGATGGTAAGTATTTAATTACATATCAGAGCATTAGTGAATGGAGTCTTGTGTGCATTGTGAATGAGTTTGAAAAATTAAAACTTCAAAATAGTTTATCTTCATTTCTTTATTTAAGACAAAATAACTTTAAACAAATTAAAAACAAAAATTTTATTTTAATTTTCTATCATTATTAACTTCTTTTAGTTTTCTTATTTTTCTTTTTCTTCTTCATATTTTTATAGAGACTTTATTGTTTTTGTCAATATTATTTATTATTTTTAATACTGCTATTTTTATCATTACTATTATTATTATAATTATTATAAATATTATTTTTCCTGTTACTTTTGTTTTATTGATGAATAAAGTTATTATTGTTATCACTATTGTTTTTTAATTTAATATTATTAATGTAATTATTTGGCGTCACTCCTTTGATCAGGTTTCTGCATAAGTGATTCCTTCCTTGTCAATCAATTATTTATATTTATTTTTAATAATGATATTTTGGTTTTATTATTTGTAATATATTTAGATATAAATAGAGATATTTTTCTTATTATTGTTATTGTTATTATTATTATTATTATTATTGTTATTATCATTATCATTATTATTATTGTTATTATTGTTATTATTGTTATTATTGTTATTATTATTATTATTATTACTATTATTATTACGTTCTGAATGTCTTAATAAAACAATTTTCGTAAGGAGAGGGGCCCAAAAATATTTTTGGTCCAGGACATTTTTATCCTTTCCAGGACCCTGGCCTTATGTAAAATATATACGCATATCTCGATAAAAACACGAAGGGGTATAAATTTTTCAAAAAGCATGGGGTTGCACCCTACATCACAGAATTCGCTGAAATTCGGCAAAAAGGTTTAAAAATGTAAGTTAGGAAAGAATGTAAATTTTTTTCAAAAAATTCTCATCCCTTTAAGAGTTACAGCAACTTGAAGTTAGTTAGTTTTTAACTGAAAAATGAGGGGGGAAAAGTGTTGGAAATAGGTTAGTTTACCATTATCCTTTTAACAAGCTTATGGTAATGTTGCGAATCTAAAATTTGGTACCAAAGGAGTTTAAAATCAGCTGAATCTGAAAATCATAGTCTCATATCTGTCAAAACAATAGAATATAGTTTATTGTTAGATCCACAAAACGCACTTACTAACAACAATAAAAAAGGACATTTACAAGTATAGCTCTAGAAAAAATCTGACTGATGGAAAAAACTTTTGGTTTTGATTTTCTTAAATATTTGACATATATCTACTTTGCGAACCAAATTTTTATTGGCCTTATGTTTTGTCGAGAAGTTATTAATGTTTTGGTTTTTCAATTTTTCTAAAAAAATTTTGTAAAAAAAAAAAAGTTCGCAAATGTATTTTGATATTGAACTAAATACAATTATTTTTATTTTTAAATTAAATTGGTCTAATTAATCATAATCTATAAATTAATTATATAATTATGTTTTTTTAAATCAACTGACTATAATTATTAGAGTTAGTTGATTAAAAAAAACAGTATACATGATTAAATTATTTACAAAGTTATTACAAAACATAGTTCAACATTTTGTAAATTTATAAATTTGTTAGTTGTTATTTTCATTACATAATAGTTATTTCATTTTTGTTACATAATAGTTATGTCATTAAGTTAAACAATATTATATAACCTTTTATTCTTAATTGTTTTATTTTAATCAAATAGTAATTATCTCATCAATAAAAAAAAAAGTAATAAAATGACATACAAATTTCTAATAAATATAACCATGTTAAGTTATATAGCTAAATAAAATTATATTTGGTTATATTTTAATTTCACACAAAATTTTTGTAAATAGTTGGTAGAGAATTGGCAATAATTAGTAGGTACTTAGGCATTTAAAATATGTCTGTTAGAACAAATAGCTATTTCTTCAAGCAATATGTTCCTTATAAATACAACTTAAATTTTTATAGTGGACATATTGTTTGTGTTTAAGTGTGATTTACTTGGTAGGACATAGTATTTAAGATTTCTTGTTTTTAAGTGTTTAGACTGAGATTACTCATTATAGTTTTATATGGATAACAAAATAAATTGCTGCTTTGTAAATAATTATGGAGCTTGTTATAAACAGTCATATACCCAAGTTAGAAATCTGATTGAAGATATTGACAGCAATGTTAAAAAACTACTTGTAAAACGAACAAATATGAAAAAAGAACAAATCACTAGCATATGCACACATCATTATGATATATTAGTTGTAAGATATGAGGGTAATCAGAAAAGTTGTTGTAATCCATTTCTGACTCACCAAAAGGTGTGTAGAGGTAAAAATTTATATATTTATATTTCATTAATAATATCATTCTTAATAAATTGTTTATAAGTTTTTTTAATAATTATCATAATTAAAAATATAACTAATTTTATAGTAATATAATTACATAGTATAAATAACGTTATTTAAGTAATGTAATTACTCTTTTTTTTTCAGCATCACTACGTGTGATTACAATGCATACTGTGTTAGAAGCAGAAACTATAGGTTTAAATCTTACACCTGGAAAGAAATTGTGTCCAACCTGTCGAAGTAAAGTTATGAAACGTTTATCAAAAAGTACGAGTGAAAATAAAAATGATGAAGATTTTGATATTGTTAGTGAAACGTCCATTCAAAATAAAAAAGAAGATGTGGATACACACTTTACATTTGCTGGAGTATCTCCTATTAAGGTCAAAGGATTGCATAAGTCAGGTAAAATCAGAGAAGGTAAACGAAAATTGACAGCATTAACAACCTCCATTAAAAAAAAGGTAGCCACTTCCCTTAATATATCAGAAGAAAGTTTTGAAGAGCAGTCAAATTTTGTTAACGAGTATATTGAAAAAGCAAACTTGTTTGATAACATGATGGTATCACTAACTAACAAAATTGCAGAGTCTACAGCAATATCTAAAAAAATACAACTGACGACACTTGCTCCAACAGACTGGTCAATAAAAAAGGTTTCTGAAACATTACATGTAAGAAACTATGTAGCTCGAACTGCACATAAGTTGGCATTAGAAAAAGGTATTTTAACTATGCCTAATCCAAAATTAGGAAAAGTTCTTCCTGATGTAACAGTTCAACTGGTCAAGACTTTTTATGAAGATGATGAACATAGCCGTATAATGCCTGGTAAGAAGGATTATGTAAGCATAAAGAAAAATGTTCACATGCAAAAACGTTTGCTATTATGCAATTTAAAGGAATTGTTTGTTGCCTTTAAAACCAAGAACCCAGAAATAAAAATAGGATTTTCAAGGTTTTGCACATTGCGACCTAAATGGTGTATTACTGTTGGTGCCTCAGGAACACATTCTGTATGCGTCTGTGCTATTCATCAGAATTTGAAACTGCTTTTACATCCTCTTGGTTTAACATACAAAGAATTATTACCTTATATTGTGTGTGATATAACTAATAAAGACTGTATGATGCGGAAATGTGAAAAATGCCCTGCAACTAAGAATGTATTGGTTGAAAAACTTTATGATTTACTTGGAGAATTTGAAGATGATGAGGAGGTAGAATTTGATCAGTGGACAACAACAGATAGGTCAAACTTGACACATAATAAAGAGCCAGTGTTTGAATACATCGAATTAGTATGTAGAAAAATGGAAAAACTCGCACCACATTCTTATTTAGCAAAAAGTCAAGCATCATACCTGAGATCAAGAAAAGAAAATATGAATGAGGTAACAGCATTATTTTTGGGTGATTTTTCGGAAAACTATAAATTTGTAGTTCAAGATGAAGTGCAAAGCTTTCATTGGACAAATTTACAATGTACACTTCATCCTGTGATTATTTATTTCAAAAAAGAAGGTATTCTCAAGCACAAATCTTATTGTATTATTTCGGATGATATGATCCATGATGTGAACATGGTATATAAAATTATTGATGTTGTTAGCAATGATATAAAAACAAATCTGCCTCAAATAAAAAATATTGAATACTTTTCTGATGGGTGTGCAGGTCAATATAAGAATTGCAAAAATATTTTAAATCTTTGTTTCCATCTTGAAGATTTTGGATTATCTGCTAAATGGAACTTTTTTGCAACTAGCCACGGTAAACAACCTTGTGATGGGATAGGTGGTACAGTCAAACGTTTAGCAACACTAGCAAGCTTGCAAAGAGATATGGGTAATTATATTCTATCTCCACAAGCAATGTATAAATATTGCCATGAAAACATTGAAGGTGTACATTTCATATATATCTCATCAGAAGATTTATTTTTGGTGAGAAACACTCTTAAAGAACGATTGGATACTGCAACAACAATACCTGGAACACGTAGTTACCATCAATTTGTACCACTTGGCCATCAAAAGGTAAAAAATATATGTTTAATATACCTTTTACTATCTTTTAAAAAACATGCATAACTTTTGTTGATCAAATAGATTTTTAATTTGAGCAGATCATTGTCAAAAATATTTATATTTTATTTTGGGCTCGCAATTTCCTTTCAATGCATTTAATAAAACATCTTTAACAAAAATGAATAAATGCATATGTTATTATTTTGCTAGGTAGGCACAAAGCTATGCAGTGTTGATGAAGAATTTGCTTTAATTCATGACTTTGGAAACGTCCAGATAACAACTGTAAACCTAGTACCAGGTGATTTTGCCTGTGTTTCCTATGAACAAAAGTGGTGGATAGGAGTCATTGAAGATATTAATCTGAAAGAAAAAGACGTGCTTGTAAAATTTATGTGTCCGAATGGTCCTGCACGGTTGTTTAAATGGCCACCAATAGATAGCCAATGCTGGATTCCAGATGTCCACATCATTTGCAAAGTTGAGGTACCAATAACAAAAACAGGGCTTTGCTACTATTTAGCCAAAGACGACTTTAAAAAAATTGTTTTCCTAAGGAAATAGAGATTATTATGTCTTATCCATACTTAGACCTTATGCTTATGTGTACAACTTGTAAATAATGTGAATGTAAAGCATGTATAAAATCACTAAAATTGAGTATTTCTTTTTTATATTTTTTTACAATTTTAAATAACATGAAAATAAATAAATAAAAAAAAGTAACTAAACTGTTAATTTCCGATTTGATTGATTGGTAAAAGGTTGGAATTGAGTGTCTGGTTTAATAAATATCACAAAGTTTTGTGTCCACATCAATCATCAATAATTCCTTAAGTAAATGTAAGGCCAAAATAAAATTGGTTCGAAAAGTAGATGTTCATCTTATCTTTAAGAAAATCAAAATTAAATTTGTTTTCTATCAGTCAGACTTTTTTTATAGCTATAATTGTCAATGCCCTTTTGTATCGGCATTATTGAGTGTATTTTATGGATGGTAAAATAAAGTACATTGTTTTCTTTTGACAGATAAAAACCTATATTTTTTGGATTAAACAGGTTTTAAACTCTTTTGGTACAAAATTTCAGAACTGTAGCATTACTACAAGCACCTTATAAGGGTAAAAGTAAATGGAATAACTTTCGGCACTTTCCCCCCCTCATTTTACAGTCAAAATCAAGAAAACTTCAAGTTGCATTAAGTTATAAGCGAATAGGAATTTTATGAAAAAATTTTACAGTCTTTGCTAATATATATCTCTAAACATTTGTGCCAAGTTTCAAAAAATTTGGTGATGTAGGGTGCAGATTTGTGTTTTTTTGTGTTTTTTGAAAAATTTTTACTCGAAGTTCAATGTTTTTTTGTAATATATTAATTTTTTAGTCTCTTACTGAAGATAATTTACCACATATAAATAGTAATATAAGGTTGCTTTACGATGTATTGTATATTTTATTAAACATTTCATATTTTAATCGTAGAAATAACTACCATATTTATTGTATAAACTTTTCAAAGTTGATGAATATTAACAATAAATAGCTCTAATTAATTTTTTATTTTGTATTTTTTACTTATGCATCTTTACTTATTGTGGAGCCCAGGACCTTCAGGCATGGCAGGGGCCCGGGGGAAATCCACCTAACTCCTGGGCCAGTCCGATCCTGCTTTTTGCAATAAGACATTAATAAGATGCCCTACTATGATCCTAATAGGAGTTTCAATTTTTCAAAAATGTATTTTTTAAAATTGAAAGTCTCTTTTCTTATTAGCAATTTTAGGGCATTTAACCAGGACGTTCACGCCTCCTTCAATGCCAATGTCAAAAATGTGTATCCAATTCAAATGTTGCACTAATCAAATTGTCATAAACGTAAATCTTTAGGATAATATGATAATGAGCAGCCGTGGCGCAGTGGATAGAGTTCTGGCTCAGAACCCAGAGGTCCTAGGTTCGACGCCAGCTCCAGCCCAACAAGCGACATTGGTACGGAAGGAGGCGTGAACCTCCTATTAAATGCTCTTCCGCGGTGCTCTGTGATAAGACCGTAAGGACATCCGGGAGCACCTAAAATAACTACAAAAAAAAAAAAAAATACTATTATAAAATATTAAAAAATTTAACTCGTTTTACAATACGACTCTTACGTAAAACAACACGGAGCCCACGGAGAAAACGAAAAGAATATGAAGTCCTGAAGTCCACGATAGAGACTAAAAGACAAAATTAAAGGAGCGATATATAAAGAAAAAGTTGTAATCCATTAATCAACTAAGTGAATTTATTATTTATTTAAGAGAATTTCTTTTAAAGATATGCGTTAGGATTTATTAAAAACTAAGTTGTAACTTTTGGATCGTTTGTCGATCGTTAACTACAAATTATTATTCTTTATTATAGTTGTTTATGTGATAATTGCATTTTATTGTTGTTTTGAAATATTTATTTCATAATTATTAACTAACAAATTTATTTAAGATACTGAAAGAATTTAATTAAGAATATATTAAGAAAATTATTTAAGATATTATTAAGAAAATGATTTAAGATATTATTAAGAATTGAGGTTCATAAAATTCATTTATTAAGTATAATTGTACACAAAGTTATTTAAGTTAATATATAAAGTTGATATATAAAAATATATAAGTTAGTATATATAAAGTCGAGGTCAAAGGTTATATTATTATTTATTATTATTTTTGCTACGAGGGTTCAATTTGACTGGACATTTTGTTGATACGAGGTTTTATTCATTCATCGAGGTCTCAATTTGAAAAGGTCATACAGTTGTATTTAAAGCCACATACCATTTATATATATATAATAAAGTTATTTATTTCTTTTCTTAATATTATTATGTCTAA
This sequence comes from Hydra vulgaris, assembly GCF_038396675.1. Lineage (NCBI taxonomy): Eukaryota > Metazoa > Cnidaria > Hydrozoa > Anthoathecata > Hydridae > Hydra > Hydra vulgaris. Next base: position 5,064,912 of record NC_088931.1, read on the forward strand.
TCTTGCTAATAAACGTAGAGGACGAACGGTGGCCGTCAATTCAGTCAGGCGTATTGTCGAGCAAGCTAGCAATTTTATGGTTAGTGGTTTGCACAGAGATTGCTTGAATGAGTTGACGAGTCTGAAAAAAAAAGCCATTGATAAGTATTTGAAAATTACACAGTTTGATTGGGTGGATGAGGAGTTAGAACAAGAATAAATTACGAGTACAGAGTTTAACATTTTTTATAAGCGATTTATTTTAGGTATCGAAGATTTTATTAATAAAAATAATGTAAATGATATAAGTTCGAATAAGTTTATTAGCAAGACAATTAAGCTTCCCGCTCTTAAATTAGAAATCTTTGACGGTACACAAGAAAATTGGCAAACTTTTTATGAAAATTTTGATTGCGCTATAAATAAGAATATGGAATTGTCTGATAGGGTAGGGTGGGGCAAGATGCCCCCCTTAACAAACTTTAGCGTATATAACAAATACTTTTACATTTTCTTGTAATTTTTCTTTTTAATATCAAAGTCTACTTATAAGAGAAGACATTGGCAAGATAAAATAACTACTTTATTACTGGTGATGAACTTTAAAATTAAAAAAACTAATAATTGTGCAAGGAGACATTTTGCCCCAGCCGTGGGGCAAGATGCTCCAAAGAGTGCATCTTGCCCCAAACCTTTTAAACAGTTGTTAAAAATAACTATCAGTTAAAATAAAAGCTATTAATAGTTCTTTATTAAAACTCTTTACATTTTATTAAAATAACTGAAATATAAACACTGCAATTATTCTATGCAATTGTCTTGAAGATAAATAATTTTTTTTAATTTATATCACTAACATAAATGTTCAAATAACATATACATGATTATGATTCACAGTAGTAGCATAAGTCTGAATCATCTGGACCACATGAAAAGTGGTACCAAGATGTACATTTACTACATTGTGTCCAATCATCAAATGGTGGCACATTGTATGGACAAGAGCATATGGTGCATAGAGTTGTATCAGTGATAAAAATTTCAGAGGCAGAAACCATATCTTTCTTCTTTTTCATTTGTTTCTTTATGCCATTAGGTCTTTCTGCTTTCAGCTTTTCAGGCTTTTTCACCTTTTTTGTCTTCAAATTTATTGATTTCATTTTTTGCTTGATCACCTTATTAAGTGCAGCTTTTTCTTTACGCAATATGACTGCTTGTTGCTTTTTTTTTACATTGTTTTCATGCTCTTCTAGTCGCTTCTTGAAAGGTGAAGAAGTAAGGTTTTTCTCTTTTGTTGTCTTAAAACAGGAATTTTGGGACGTGGAGAAATCTTTTCCAAAATATTTAAGGGAGAATTAAAGCCAAGATACTCATCAACAATTGGCAAAACTGCATCATCAACGGCCTTCAATTTTGCAGCTGTAGTTGTTGTGCTCATGACATTTGCCAACTGTATAGGTGCAACAAGAGGAAAATTAGGCAATTCACTAGATTGCTGACAGATTTTCAATGGCTCAGCTTCATTAGTGAGCAAAGTTGCTTCAAAGGCTTCATCATTAAAAAAAAGGTCATTTATTGGGTACAAACCAGAGCATCTAAAACCATTGATTGCTTTGTCAATGTTTGCAGTAAAGTTGTAGACAGTTGCAAAAATACCTGCCATGTCAAAAAATGAAATTCTACGCCCCTGATGTGATAACATCCAGTTGCTTGCTGCTGTATTGTAGCCAACTTTTAATGGTTTAAAAAATGTACGATCTAAAGGTTGCATTTTGTGTGTACAATGAGGTGGAAGAGTTATGAGATGGATCCCATTGTCACGACAAAAGTTAATGTCCTCAAGTGTTTTGTGACTGTGATGACCATCAAGTACAATTAATTGCTCATTAGTTTTAGATGCATTAGTCACAGCAACAAAATGTGTTAACCATTCAATGAATAAAGATGAATCAGTCCATCCACTGGAGCTAACTCTAATAATTGAGCCTGAAGGTGCACCAACAGCCAGCCTATCAGTCATTCGCTTACGGGGAAATATAAATAAGGGTGGGACATAAGTGCCACTTGCACTCATTGCACACACAACTGTCACAATAGCACCTCTTTCTCCACTAGTTATTTTCGAAACTTGTCGTTTGCCTTTCGTTGCAATTATTTTTCCTGGCTTATGGACATTTGTGATTCCAGTTTCATCCATATTCCAGAGCTGTTTGGCTGAAAACTTATGTTCCTCAAATAATGACTTGTATACTAAAAAAAACTGATTTACTTTTGGTTTATTGAAGCCAATGGCTCTGCTTATACTTGTGGCTTGTGGAGTTCGAATAGAAAGTTGTGGATTGCAAGACATGAATCCTCGCAGCCAATCCACTCCTGCCATTTTTGACTCTTTATTAAAAGGATTATCGATTCCCATTTGCTTAGCAAAATCATATGCTAGGCAACGCACATCTATAGTTGTCAAGCCAAATAATGCTGTTTCCATAATCTGAACTTGTGTAACAATCTTTAATTCAAATTCTTTACTAAAAACAGGAAATTTTCCACCCAGAGACAAACCACCAGCTACTTTTACTTTTCCATCTCGATGACATTGTAATGTTTTTTTATTAATACTAAATTCTGATGCAACATTCTTTAGACTGCAGCCCATCTTTATTACATCTAATGCTGACTTTATTCTATCATTTGTTGCACCTCTCTGTGTTTTTCGCACATAATTTCTCACCATTATTTGTAATATTTAAATATGTATCTAAAGAAATATTAAAACCTTAAAATTTTAATTATATAAACATACCAACACATACACAGTATTATATAATTATTCAATACATTATTATTTTATACATTACATAACATCTATAAATTAACTCTCTTTGAGTTAAATAAGAACTTATTAAAGTTACATGTACATACAAAATTACTCAAGATTATTAACAATAACACGATGTTGCAATTATTAATGATGTTGCATGCTAAACACAGCTCCTTTTAGTAGAAATTGTATTATGCGCATGTAATAATATATGAAGTTGTATTGATACAACTTCATTCAGCTGAATGCAATGCATATTTGTAAAAGTTTTACAAATATGTATTGAACTGCAGCAATAGCATGTGATACAGCTTCATTTTACTTAGCATATACATTATAACATTTACTTAATATATAAAATTATTTTAAAAAGCTATTTATAAATATGTATAATAGTTATCAACATATAAACCAACATATAAACATTGTCAATAACTAAATTAGTAAACGCTTTTATGTTCTAAACACACTTTAAAAATGGTAGAAATTCCGTAAAACCACGACGCAAGAAGCCCTTTGAGGGCATCTTACCCCACGTAACCGAGGACATCTTGTCTCATCTGTAGTGAGTGCAAGTTTAATACAAATAAAATTAATTTTATTGCTAAGTTATAAAATTTCTTGACTATATATTATTGTGGGATAAATTCTCTATAAAACAACACATTTCTTACCTTAATCGCATAAGTATTGCCAATCCAATAAACATTCAAAATTAGAAGCAACTTACTAACAAAATACTCCAAAAAGTAATAAACCAGTTTAAACCTCACCTACCAGCAATATTAAAAACATTTTCTATTACACGATTTTGTTTTAACTTTATGAATAGTATTATAGAGGGATAAAACATTACCGTCCTATGATACTCTCACATAAGCAAAAAGACTTCTTGCCCCACGGGTCATCTTGCCCCACCCTACCCTACCCTACCCAACCCTACCCTACCCTACCCAACCCTACCCAACCCTACCCTACCCTACCCTACCCTACCCTACCCAACCCTACCTATACAAAAAATGACTTAACTTAGAAATTTAGATAGTGCTCAGGCTTTATTTCCAATTACAGGATTAACCTCTAATGAAAGTTATTCAGTAGCTTTAAATATATAAAAAAATAGATTTTCCAATAAGCAATTGTTAATTTCAATTTATATGAAACAAATGTTATTACTAGAAAAAATTAAAGATGTTAGAAATATAAGCGTATTAAGGAAAATGTTTGATACAACAGAAATACAAATTCAGAGTTTGGAAAATCTATCACAAGACGAAAATATGTATAGATCAATTTTAATTCCTATCTTATTAGGAAAATTCCCAGAGGAGTTAAATTTAACTAATAGAGAATTAAACGGAAGTCAAGCTTGGAATATAATTAACGTTTTAGAAATATTAAAAAATGAAATAAGTGCCAGAGAAAATACACGTAGTAATTATGAAAATTTTAGAAATCCCATAACTGCAAATACGTTATACGTTAAGTTTAACCAGATTTTAAGGCAAAATAATTTCCGTAATCAACATTTTTCTACAAATTTAATTACATGTCTTTAATGTTTAAAAGTTCATATATCTCATTATTGTGATTGAGTGACTGATGTTTTAGCTAGGAAAAATATTTTAATTGAAAAAAGATGTTGCTTTCGTTGCCTGCGCGAAAGTCACTCGAGTAAAAATTGTAGATCAAATTTTTGATGTTTTAAGTGTGACAAGCCTCAACTTTTATCTATTTGTGATAGTCTTAAAGAGAATAATAAATTTGATAACAACTCCAAAACAGGACAGTTAACATCTGTTGCTGATGTTTATTCTAAAATTAATCAACGTGTTTTACTCCAGACAGCTTGGGTAAAAGTCAAAAATAATGATTTGTTGTCGTCTTCTCTTTGATAACTGTTCCCAATTAAGTTATATTATGCCTTTATTATGTAAAAAATTAAATTTAAAAACAATAGATTCTAAAGAAATTAATATCAAAACTTTCGGAAATAATAATACAAAATGAAATTTTAGATGGAGTTAAAGTTTATGTTCAAGGAAATGATGGAGTTGATAATGAAATTATATGTTTTGTAAAAGAAACTTGTTCTCCGTTAAATGGCCATTATATAGAAACTGCGTGTAAAAATTATAATCATTTAAAGTACTTAAAAGATTTACATAGAGGTAATGAATATTTAGAAGTTGATATTTTAATAGGTGCCGACTAAGTTGGCCAATAATTGAAAATAAGATAATAAGAGGGTTTGAAGGCCCAATTGCAATAAAATCTAAGGTAGGATACTTAGTCAGTGGTCCTATCACGGTTAAAAATAATAATAAAGTTGATCGTTCTGTTCTGTCTTTGCATGTTTTAAAAGTCGAAGCAGAATTATATAATGATAAAACGTTGTGAAAAGATAAGTTTTCAACTATTTGGAGTAAAAGATAATATTAGTGACAATCTAGTTGTGGAACATTTTCGCAAAAGCATTAAATTTGAAAATAATAAGTATACTGTAGAACTACCCTTTAAGGAGAATCATCCTTTGTTATGCGATAATTATAATTTATGTTTAAAGAGATTCAAATCGTTAGAGAAAAAGTTTTTAAATGATGCAAAATTATTTGATTCATTTAATGAAATTATAATAGAAAACAATTATTAAATGGAACGGTAGAGCAAGTTTTGAGTAATAAATCTAAGGTCGAACTTGTTTATTACTTACCTCATAGACCAGTTATAAGAGAAGATAAAGTTACAACTAAGATGCGCATTGTATTTGATGCGAGTGCGACAAACTCAGGTCCCTCGCTAAATGATTGTTTATATTCAGGTCCTTCTTTAACAACTCTACTATATGGAGTTTTGATACCTTTTCGTGTAAATAAAATAGCATTTATTGCAGATTTTGAAAAAGCCTTTTTGAACATTTCAATATCTGAGTAACATCGCGATTTCATAGTTAAAAAAATTTAGAAGATCATAAATTAGTAAAATATAGTCGATAACTAAATTCTATTTACGTTGACGATTTGAGTTTTTGCTCTGATTCTGTAATTGAATGTTTTAAGTTTTATGAAAAATGTCGTTCCCGGCTAGGTGAAGCTGGTTTTAATTTAATAAAATTTGAATCTAATTCGGTCGAGTTAAATAAGTTAATAAATGAAACGAATTTTTAGAGTCAAAATATTACTAAAGTGTTAGGTTTAACTTGGAACAAGAAATTAGATTAAATTATTTTTCGTTTTTGAATTATTTAAGATTGCCGTCCCTTTTCCAACAAAGAGAGACGTGCTTAGTTTAACAGCAAGTTTTTTTGATCCCTTTGGACTAATAAACCCAGTAATTGTGCGTTTAAAAACTTTATTATAACAAATTTGTATATCTAAAATAGGATGGGATTGTAAAATTAGTAAAGATTTATTAAAAGTATGGCAAGATATTTATAAGGATTTAGGTTCTGTACAGTCGATTTATGTACCTAGATGTTAGTTTTTTTCGAAATCGAGTGCAAGTTGCACGCGATATGAACTTTATGGTTTTAGTGATGCTAGTTTAAAAGCATTCGGGTGTTGTATATTTTTAAGATGTATTTTTAATAAGAACAAACAGTGTTCCTTTTTTGTTACTTCAAAATCTAGAATAGCCTCGCTGAGTAAATGAACAATACCTCGATTAGAATTAAAAAGTTGCTTACTGCTTGCAACACCTATGTCTAAAATAGTTAAGGAACTTTCATCACTTATTCTTATTTCTAAAATTAAATTATTTTCAGATTCTTATATTTGCTTACATTGGATAAAAAACACCAAAATAATTTGGATTAAATTTATCCAACAAAATATATATAGTTCTAAGAATTATAAACAACTTAAAAATGATTTATGATTTTTCTTTGATAGCAACGGAATAAAAAGATGTAGAGGGAAATTGGGAAATGCTCCAATTAGTTACGATATTAAATTTTCAAAATTTCTTCCAAAAGAAAGTCTTTTTACTGAATTAATTATTTTACATTGCCATGAAAGTGTTAAGCACAACGGCGTAAAAGAGACGCTAAACCAATTAAGAATGGAATTTTGGATTCCAAAATTTAGAAACTCATTTCAAAAATTAATTAAAAAATGTTTTTTGTGTCGAAGGTACGAAGACAAAACTTATAGTTACCCTGATGTGCCTTCGTTTAAGTACCTTTAAGTAGAGTAAACGAGGATTATGTTTTTAAGTACACAGGAATTGATTACTGTGTACCGTTATTTGTGAAAAATATATATTTTGAAAGAGAAATGTATAAGTGTTAGATACTTTTAGCTTCTTTGTGCTAGTACACGTTTTATACATTTAGATTTAGTTTCTGATTGTTCAGTTTTGGCGTGTATTCGAGGGTTGCGAAGATTCATTAGCAAATTTGGTGCACCCTATGAAATTATTAGCGATAATGGATCGTGTTTTACAGCCAATGAAACACAACAATTTGCATCTTCAAGAGGCATTTTTTGGCACTTCAATGTTGCAGTTGCTCCGTGGTGGGGAGGATTCTTTGAACGTATGGAACGTTCAGTCAAGAAAATTCTTAGAAAAATATTAAAAACTGTGAGATTATCTTACGAAGAAGTGCTCACAATTTTTGCAGAAATCGAAGTCGTTACGAATAATCGTCCGTTAACGTTTTCGTATGAAGAACCGGGAGACAAACCGTTTTCTCCTAATCATCTCGTGTTTGGCAAAAGAATAAGCTCAGAAACATTATTAATAAAAAACAGTAATGTAAATATGGCTATTAAAAAGCGCGTTGTATAATAGAAACTCTATTTTAGAACATTTTTGGAATAGGTGGCGCAATGAATATTTAACAGAGCTCTGCGAGTTTCATAAAAGTTATAACAAAAGTGGAAGTAAAAATATTGTAAATAAAGGTGATGTAGTGATAATCCAAGATTCAAATTTGGTTCGAGGTTTATGGAAATTAAGCATTGTTGAAAAACTTTTACCGTCAACAGACGGGCAAGTGCGTGCAGCAAATGTACGATGTGTCTCCGCTGGAAAAATTATGTATTTAAATCGTCCAGTTAATAAAATATGTTTACTGGAAAAAATAAATTTGATTCTATAGAAACTATGTTTGTGAATGAAAATAACATTCAGCTATTCGTGACTACTGTTGGTGGCGGGACTGTTGCGCAAATCAAATTGTCATAAACGTAAATCATTTGGATTGGCTGATTGTATAAAACTATTAATGTCCTCCTTGGGAATTTATATAAATAGCGTGTATATCGAAGCCTAGCTCTCTTGGAGTAACCTATTAAACAACAACGAACTCGAACAACTCTTCTACTGCTAGCTTTGATTTACGATCTCTTTTTTGTGTTTATCACATATTTGCATAATAATACTATTATAATATATTAATAAATTGAACTCTTTTTACAATACGACTCTTACATAAAACAACAGCAAGAGAGAGAAGCTGCAAAAAAATTATTGAAAGATTATGAAATGTTCCTCCTAATGTGTTAAGAAGGCAGCTATGATCTTTGTCGTCAAATACTAATAGCTCCAGCTTATGGATGAACCAGGGCATAATTAAATCACTTAAAGCCCATTATATAGTACTGTTTCTTCAAAAATTAATAAACGCAATAAATGATTGAGGACCAAAACTATTTGAAAATATTTCGCTGAAGCAGGAATTTCAGAAAAAATATGCCTTGAATTGATTTTGATGATCTCAAGGACCAGTTAGAAAAGCTTGCAATTCAAACATCTTAAAACAGTGACTAGTCAACACAACTGAAACTAATGACTTTAAATTTATTTTATTAACATTAATGATACCATTTTTTATTACTAATAATGAAAAATGAAAAGGCTATATCAAATATGATTTTTAAGGATAGTAACTTATTTTTATTAAACAAAATATCTCTTAATCGTGTGGTGTACGTCAAGCCCTAGATATACACCAAAGCTTTAAATCAAACAAACTCAATTGTGAAAAAAGAAATATCAAAAAAGCTAATACAAGCTGCAGGGCCTTTGAGAGGGAGGGGCAAAGGGGGCATATTGACCTGGGCGCGAAGCTTGAAGGGGCGCCGACGACCCATTATTTTTTTTGTTTTTGTTTTTTTATAAATGATTAGAAAACATTTTAATGAATGAGAAATATGCTTAGTTTTTGTGTTTAAGGTTGAAATTTATGAGTTGTATTTGAGGTATACGAAATAAAAATGCACATTAAAAAAAATTTTTAATTTTAAATTCTATTATTGAAAATAATTGTAAGCTATTTTTTACATAAAAATAGGATTTAGTTGTAGTTAAATTAGACAAAACCGGGCCTATTCCGTAAACCCATGAACAGTTGGTCATGCTAGCTTGTGCTCGATTGCACGGAAGATGCTGCGCTGTGGTAATTACAATGGTAACTGATCAAACTTCGCTTTGAAGCAGTCGACACTGATAGCACTGACAACTTTGTTTGGTAGTGCGAACAAGACATTTTTTAGCAATCTCACGGTAAAAACGCTACTTTTTCAAGTGGTATTTGACTGGCGAAGCAAGCAAGAGAATCAAAGCGTCGCATTTTTTAGGCAAATAAGTCGCCTTGTCTTTACCAGGACCCGTCCAGTTATCATGTATTGGAGTTTTTGCATCGGGTTTGAAGTTGACGAAATGTCTACTTTAAACCTAGTAAAAAATTAAAATTTTACTAGGTTTAAAGTACTACTTTAAAAAATTTGTAGGTGAAAATGTTAAAATTCGATGCGTTTATGAAACTTGCTCAAGTCTGGCTATTGGTTTAAGGGATTTTGATTAAATAAGTAATTGGTTAATAAGTTGATTATTAATTAATGAGTTTTAAATTGTTTTATAGTTGATAATTTAAGGTTAAACAAATTAGTTGATAATTTAAAAAGGATTTTGAAAATTTTTTTTTTTTTAGATATTGGTAGTACGCTTGCTTCAGAAGTTTGAGATCAGTGGTTCAATTTGAAATGAGGTGCTCTGTGATAAGATCGTACGGACTTCTTTAGGCACCAAAAAAAATTAAAGTGTATTATAATTTTTGTTTTAAATTGTTGTTTTTACGGTTGTCACACTAAAATTTTGTTTACAACGGAGTGTCCGCAGTCAAAGGACAGTGTGTCAGGGAGGGCCTCAAACAATTCACCTGAAGTTGAGCTAAATGAATTTCAAAGTGATTCATTCAAAGTGAGTCAGAAGGAGAAACTTTATTCAACAGTGGAAAACATATGCTCAACCTGACTTGCTCAACCTGACTTGCTCAACCTGACTTGCTCAACCTGACTTGGTAATATTTAATGCTAACTTTCTTTTGTAGCCAGTTGTTTTGAGTCAAAAAGATTGAGATGTAATTATTTTAAAGGGACACTCTTCACATTCTTTGAAGCAACGAGATTATTCCCGTGGTTCTAAGAAAAGAATTTATCCTTTGAAAATTTTTAATCAACCTTTGCCTATTTAGTAAAAAGTAGAAGAAGATTTTTTGGTTTAGAGCGAGACCACCAAATGTCTTAGCTGTTTCCCTTGCTTCATTGGGCACGAAAGCAATATTCAAAAGAGGGTTATTGTCTCTTCTTTGTTGGAACGGAGGAGCTAGGGATCAATGTAGAAAACTTATAGATCATGTAAAACCGCTTCAATCCAGCACATTGCATCAAAAGTTCTAAAAAAGGCATACATTTTTTACATCAGCCCCACTGTTATTGGTTCAAAGCTCCAGAATCTATACTAGTGAATCTATACTAGTTAAGTGACAGCTAAATGGAGAATAATTCTTTGTGAGTTTTGTATGCGACTCTTTTCTTGGCTTGTAGGAATTTAGTTTTTCTTTGTATCTTATTATAAGGTTTTCTCAATATCAATTTTATTTTTTATATAATTATTGTAATAACATAGTTATAACTATTTTATACAATTATGTTTGTAGGTGGAATAACACACAAAAAAAGAAGAAACTTTCTTGGCGGTTTGGTTGCTACAACCCCGCCATTGCATCCCGTTTGGAAGATGTAAAACGCCACCAACATAAATGCTTGCAGAATGAGTTCGCCTTACCTTTCTCCGTTGTCTCAAAATGGTTTCATCAGAGAATATATATATATATATTTTTTTTTAGGTCCCCCAAGAAGTCCTAACGGTCTTGTCACAGAGCACCGCGGAAGTGCGTTTAACCAGGAAGTTCACGCCTCCTTCCTTACCGCGACGCGAAAATATGGTGGTGTCATCCAAATTAAACTGTCGAAGAAATCCATGATGGTATTTAATTCACCATCATACATCTCACACTAAGTAGATAATCTTTCTTATTTGTTTGCTCCTCTATGAAAGGAAACTAATTGATGGCAAATCAAAGAACAATTCTTGCGTGTTGAGGCTTTCGAAAAGAAGAAAGGATTCAATATAGCCAAGCTTAGCACTGATAAGATTACAAGGCTAGGTTTGGATATTAAAAACTCTCACGATTAGTGATACAATAATGGATCAAATATGTCAGGTGCTTACAAGGGAGTTCAAGCTTTAAAAAAACAAAACTATTTGGAAGCTCTGTAGCGTTTCCTGTAGCGGTCACAGTCTAAATTTGGCTGGTGTCGATCTTACCAGTGAGCAGCTTAGTCAAGCAAGTGCCTTAAAAACTATCGTCATCATCTTTTGACTTTGTTTTTCAAATTACGTTTTGGTATAGAACCCTTACTGCAGTTAACGACGTTAGTTGTCTTCTACAATCTGAAGGCCATTAGCACTGATAACGAGCTACGTTTGATTGGACAGCTGCTGGAAGATCTTAAACAAACTAAGGGATCGTAGCTGCAAATTTTCTAAGAGGCTGCAGCTGTAGCTGGACCTCTCAGATTTGAAACTGAATTTGCCACTAAAAGAAAGCACAGCTAATTTCCTCAACAGTAAAAAAAAAAAAATGTTTTTATTAATGGTTTAGTTAGTTTGATCCAGCAAATTAATACAATAAGCAAACTCAATCAAATATTTGAAAAAAGCAAACGCCATTTTTCGCACATTTCCATTATGCTCCAAATTTTTTACACTATTTCTGTGCAGTTGCGATGGGTGAACGATCGTTCAGTAAACTGAAGATTGTAAAAAACTTTCTCTGTTTGATCATGATCCAGGAGAACATTACTGATATTTTGAATGAAGAAGATTCGGCTTTACTAGTTATTATGAGTGATTTGTTATTTAATGTGTTAATTAAAAACTTTCTTGACATTTTGACGTAGTTTTACTTTGAATGGACTTAGCTATAAGCTTTCCTGAATTCTATGACTTACCCCCGGAGCGCGTTAAACTTAATTATGGTCAGGGCCTCTATTATACCTACCAACCGGTATAAACAAATATTCAAAATTGCTGCTTAGAAACTTTAGACATATGACTTGAAAAAATTAACTTATATTTTGAATTTTAAGCAGGTAATAAAAGCTATAGTTAATAATTTCTTATTATTTATGTTACGTTTTACCTATAATATAAATATTAATTAATTATAAATAAAATTGTATAATAAAGAAGTCTAACATTGTTTGCCATAAGCCAACAAAATAAATGTCTGTTTAGCTTTCCACATGATTATACATATCTAAATATATATATATATATATATATATATATATATATATATATATATATATATATATATATATATATATATATATATATATATATATATATATATATATATATCATTAAAGTTAAACGGGTTCCACCAAGAGATATGAAAGTTGCACACTGTATAAAAAACCTATTGAATGCAACCCAAATTACTAGACATGGTCTAACAACACTGGAAATAAGATGAAATTACAAAAGTTTGGTACAAATATTTAAATAAGATAACAAACTATAGATAGTTGAGTGGAACTCACTGCTAACATTGAATATTAGACGAATGAGAAATTTGTAAGAGATATTGTTAAAAGCTGAGATCGAAAATCATTTTAAAAAGGAAGGAGAAACAATTTATAATAACATTAAAAGACTTTAAACTATTTTTTTATTTTCTAATAAAAGCATTTTGATTGTCTAATATCCTGTACTAGAAAATAGAAAGCCTTACTAAAGAGACTTGTCCTCAGCAGGTTATTTTGCACTTTTTGTGGACATTTGCTTATACTTAGAAAAAATCTTTTTATGTAGCATAGGAACATAAAACATGATCATGATATATGTTTTTAGTGTAGTTTTTGAATCCTAATCATCAAAAAATATTCATGAGAGCATACCATAACTCTAGGATACCAAAAAACACCCTATATAAAGTCAGTAATAACTTTTTTTCAGATAGGTATACATGGTCAAAATTTATGTTTTTTGAGTAACATTTCAAGCTTTATTTGTTAAAAATACTACCATGTTCATCACCATGGTTGCACTATAACTCTAAGACACCGAAAGGCCACTTTAAAGCATGCAACTAAAAAATATTTCATTCTTATATAAAGTCATAATACATAATTTTATGTCAGTTAGATAAGACTTATCCGTTAAAAATATTCACAAGGTCATAAAATATATCAAAGACACACACAAACACACACACACACAAAAAAACACTGAAAAACACACCCAAAAAAACACTGAAAAACACACACACAAAAAAAGAAACTAAAAAGGAAAGTAACTTTTCTAAAATAATTACATGATTGCAATGTTTTTAAAATATTTTTTTACGCTTCATAAATTAAAAAAATCATTTAATTGCATCTGGATCTTTAAATTGTCCAAAAAGGACAATTAAAAGATCCAGCTGCAGAAATATTTTAGAATAATTATAATAAGTAAAGCTTTATCCACTTTTTTTTTTTTTAATCCTACAATAACTAATAAATACTCGGACAAGTTTTAGATCAGTTATCTTTTTTTTCATCACTTTTTTTTGAGTATACTGAAAAGCTCTGTTGGGTTTTAAATTATTTTTTTCTTCCAAGTTGTTCAACTTTGCATTGCCATAACTTTTTAAATAGACAAAAATTTTAATTTTTTTAAATTTAAATCTGCATGCCATTTAAGTATACAAAAATTAAGTTAAATTTTAATTTCAAAACATTAAATATTTTACTGTTGTTCACCATATAAACCCTGTGTTGTGGTCAACTGACAAAGGAACAGTCAGAGAAAATTGAAACTTAAAACTTGTGTAAATCAATCAATAATTGGTTATCAATTTAAAAAAAAGATAAAAATGCATAAAACATGTTAATCAGCTTTATAACATGAAATGGTTGATTTAGCTCAAAAGGTTTACAAGGAAAGTTGGCATGCTTCAAAAGAGAATGTCTTCATTAATTGCAACAAATTAAAATTTTTTACAGTTGCTTATGAAAAGTGTTAAAACAAAATTTATATCTATTGTAGATAAAGTTTTTTCAAAAAAGAAATGATTCATTATTTCTTTTATGACAAAAAATTTTTATTAAAAAAAAATAACAACTTTATTTCAGAAAAATATACTAATAGTATATTTATAAAAAAATATACTAATAGTATATTTAATATCCACACACACACACACACACACACACACACACACACACACACACACACACACACACACACACACACACACACACACACACACACACACACACACACACACACACACACACACACACACACATACACACACACACACACACACACAGATATATATATATATATATATATATATATATATATATATATATATATATATATATATATATATATATATATATATATATATATATATATATGTATTGCTTATATATATTTTATATATATATATATATATAAATATATAAGCTTCCATGGCTCCCAAGAATAAGTCTAAATTTAGAAAAGAACTTAAATCTTACAATGTCAGAATAATTTTTACTACACCACCTACGTTAATAAACATCTTATGCAATAACAAGTCAAAATTAATTCCCAATAGCAATCCCAGTGTCTACAAACCCCCATGCTCTTGTGTCAGTATATACATTAGCGAAACAAAATAGAACATTTTAATGAAATACATTGAAGATCAAAAAACTATTTAAAATGTAAATGGCATGCATCTGGTGCAACCGAGCATTGTAGAGAATGTAATGGTACATTTGATTGGTCACATACGAAACTCTAACAATAAAATCAGAGTATGATGAATGTAAAGTTAGCTTCTCAACCATGACAATAGCATTAAAATATTTCTTCAAACAGTTGCAGGCCTCTGTTTTAAAAAAATATGTAAATTTAAAAGAGTATAGGGACAAGGATTGAACCTTGAGGAATCCCTAAATTTACAGAATAAGAAGAGGAGTGCTGTCGATTGAGGACAACTTTTATACTATGATTGGAGAGGAAGGATTCAATAATCTTAAAAATATGTTATCAGATACACCGTAAAAAGAAAGCTTATGGAGAAGACCAGCATGCCAAACTTTATCAAAAGCTATTTATATGTCAAGAGCTATGGCCTTAACCTCTCCACCTTTATCTAGTGTATGATTAAACTTATTGGTTATTACTGTTAGCAATCCAGCTGTAGAATAAGAAGATCAAAATCCACATTGATGATCAGAAAGTAAGTTATTAAATTCAAGATAAGAGATTTAGGGTTTGTTAATAAAAAATTCAAAAACCTTGCTTATAATAGGAAGAAGACTAATGGGACAGTAGTTAGACGAATCAGATCGCTCTCCAAAATTTTTGAAAATAGGAATAACAAGTGCTGTTTTCTAGCAGGCTGGAAAACAAGACTCTGATTAGCACTTGTTAAATAGTTTTGAAATATAGATGACAGCTCTGAAGAACACTTCTGCAAGACTACAACAGGTATGTTGTCTGGACCAGGTCAGAGTCTAAGCAGGAAATCATTTTTGATAAAGAAGCTGGAGTGATATGAATGTCAAACAATGGATCAACTTACATGTCGGCTATATCAGGTAGAATGCAACTAGTGGAATCAAGAGATGATATTGATGAAAAGTTCTTAGCAAACAATTTAGCTTTGTCTATAGGTGAGATGACAAAGTCTGAACAATACAAGAGAGGTGGAATAACAGATTTGCCCTTGTTATTGATACTATTAAAGATTCTCCAGAAGTCATGAGTGATGAAATACGAGATTTTATGATTTTGTGATGAAATACGAGATTTTATGACCTGAAAATAGCAGGCTTTGGTGTTAGACAAAACCTTTTTACAATGGTTTCTAGCAGTAATAAACAGGCGTCTGTTTTCTGGAGAATTGTTTTGCTATTATCTATCAAGATATGGAAGTAGCAGTTTTGATTGGATATTGCAGCAGCACAATGTGAGGAAAATCATGGAGAAGAGTTAGGCTTGACCAGAAATTGTAGAGAGTGATTAAAAGATTCCATGCCAGCCTTAATCCATGAAGTTATGTAAGTAGCTTATTTGTCAGCAGAAAGACAAAAAATTTCCATCATGAAGAAAATCATGAAAAGAGTCCCAGTCAGCTTTAAGGTAGTTGTAAGAGGTACGATGATAGATGGATTCAGATGATGAAGAAGAATGAGATATTAGTTTTAAAGAGATCAAACTGTGATCAGAAGCACCCAAGGGTAAATGTGGAGAAACTGAGCACTGACTTGGATCAGAAACAGGACATAAGTCGAGTAGAGAAGGTAAATGATTCGGGTTGTTTGGAAAGTGAGTTGGAAAGTTGATTATTTGAGTTAGGGATTGAAAAAAGCAACAGTTGTAGGCTTTAACGCCTGCCGAATCACTGATTCTAGAGCCAAGCCTTTCAGTGTGATGAGTATTAAAGTCCCCAACAACAGCAATATTAGCTGGATAAAGAGAGAGGGCTTGGTGAATTTGATCATAAATAACATCAAATAGAGTGCAGTCTTGAGATGAAGAAGAGCGAAATAGAATAAAGAGTAAGGTGATATAGTGAAGTATTGCTAAATAAAAACAGTTTCCCAACAAATGGGTAAATTCTTATAAATGTATATGCCTTGACCATGCATGTGAGTCTTTACGAATTAAAAGAAGATAACCATCAACACTAAGATTGCAAGATGAGACAGCTGAACTTAATTTAGACTCACAAAGAGCAAGTAGGTCTGGTGAACTTTGCAAGAGATAAGACTCAACAGAAAAAAAGTTACTTCAAAGACCACAAATATTAGTGAATAATAGGTTTAGAGAACTTGGTGATGACGTTTTTTTTTGTGTTTTATTGTTTTTGGTACTTTATTTATTTTTAAATTTGTTAAAGTACTTGACTCAAAGCATAGAGAGTACTCAGAACACTGTTTAATAGCCCAAGCAATTACCTCATTACTATTAATAAACCCTAAGCCGTAACAAAGGTCTCAAAACGTGGCCTTGACAATGTACACCAAAAGCACAAACAGGAATACCATCCATGCACAAATTGGCATTGTTAATACTTTGATATTTTTCAGCTGTTGATGGAATCAGCCTCTCTAAGAGCTACCACAGAGTTCGGGAAACCTGACTACCAGCCGGCCTCAGAACCATAAAATTGAGTTTTAGAGCTGTACCTTCATTAGGAGATAATAGAATGAGTTGTCTATTCATAAAAACAGAAACACAAGCAAAACCTATGCATTGAGTCAAGATCCAGCATTCAACATCCTAAACTGGAAACAATGTATTAAATATACATCTGCACTAGCCTAATATATGAAGAAGGGGTGTGAGGCTAGTCAATAGATAGAATCTGTTTACCCCTTAAGTCTTTGCCTAGGAGGTCTTCTATAAGGCAGAAGCCCGATGCGTTTAACATCTGCCCAAGATGAGTATTTTTA
>NC_088931.1:5090000-5092500 GCF_038396675.1 Hydra vulgaris
AAATTTACCTAAATATGATAAAAAAGTTGTAAAATAATGATAACTTACTTGTAAATAGAATATATAAGTGTTGAATAGTAAAATAAACAAATTTTGGTGAAAAATATAAAATCAACAAATAAAAACCGCCAGAAACACAACTATCGTCCAGTACAACACGTGCTAAAATGTGACATCTTCTGCAATAATGCAACTAACTTCACTCTAAACCGCTCAATAGTGTTGTCATTGTAAAAATATGTTCAAAACAAAGTAATTAACAATGCGAAATGACAAAAACTGGACATCCGTATGTATTTTAATTAATTTCACAGTCGAAACTCAAATATTGTCTAAATTTCGAGGTGGCTCTAGTTTTTTCAGCCACCACTGTATATATATATATATATATATATATATATATATATATATATATATATATATATATATATATATATAGATCTATAGTTTCTTGTCTTTGGGAAGAGCGGAAGGAAAAAAGTGATTCTTACGCCAACACATACGTCCCTTTAATTACTTTTGACTTTCGTCCAACATTTGTGTGTTGGACGAAAGTAAAAACCATTAATTTAATTACAAATAAATCGTTTTTAAAAAAAACCACAAAAACGCAAATTTAATTGACCAGAATGTTTTAAAAACATTCTGAATGTTTTTTACAATATAAACAATGTTTTTATTTTTATTTTTTTTAATAAAATGTTTTTATTTTTAATTTTTTTAAATAAAATGTTTTTATTTTAATTTTTTTTTACTGTAAATCATGCGCGGAGTGTTGCTACATGGACTATCTTATAGCCTGAATCGCAAGGGAGTGCTGCTACATCGACTGACAAATTGCCTGACTCGCAAGGAAGTGCTGCTACATCGACTGACAAATAGCCTGACCCGCAAGGGAGTGCTGCTACATCTACTATCTTTTAGCCTGACCCGCAAGGGAGTGTTGCTACATCGACTGAGGGTTTGGTTGGGGCAGGCAGTCTATCAATTAATAAAAATAAATAATTCCGGTCTTGCATTTTAATTTTTACTTTTTGTCAACAAAATATGGAAAAAACTTTCGGACAACATCTACGGGTTGTATATATATATATATATATATATATATATATATATATATATATATATATATATATATATATATATATATATATATATATATATAAATATATATATATATATATATATATATATATATATATATATATATATATATATATATATATATATATATGTAAATTATGTTAATGTATTTTACAAATAGAGTGCTCAATGTTCTTAATAAAAAGAGCATTAATAAATTAGTAAAAAACACTTATCTAACTTTTTTCTTCAACTTTAAGTTTCACCATTGCTGGATCATCAGGAAGACTTACTAAATCTCAAAAACAATTCAATTTATAGAAAATAATATTTTACAGGAAGTTATAAATTATTATAACTAAAAAAAAAAAAGAAAAAAATAAAAAAATAAAAAAATTAAAAAAATTAAAAAAAAAAGAATAAAAAAAAAATTAAAAAAAAAAAAATTAAGAAAAATAAAAAAAAAATTTGAAAAAAAAAAAAAGACAATGCTGTCAAAAAATATATATATATATATATATATATTGGTAATTTACCTCCCCAAGGCCCAAAAGGCCATTACAGACAAGGAGGCTACTTAATTGTGGTTATAACCCTCTCTCAACTCTATAACTCAGAAACACGAAACTTGACAGACAAGGCCGCTGCGCTGAGAAACGAGTTGAGCGCAGTACTACCAGGGACATGGTTGGAATCGAACTCAGAACCTCTCGCTTATGAAGCGAGCGCTCTACCACTACACCACTACCGCATTATTTGGGATTTAAAATAAAAAAATAAAAATTTTAATTTACAATAGTCTATTCTAAAATCTGCCCCTGCCTACAATAACATTTCCAAAAAATGTATGCTATGTTTGCAAGAAAAATTTACAATAATTACTAATTTAAATCAGGAAAATTTATTAAATAAAAAATCTGAATTAATTTCTAAATGTAGGCACGAAAATAAATACCTCTTAAAAAATTATAAAAACAAATGACCAAATTAAATTATCCCCACTCCAAAGAAATTTATTTAATAATTACTTTCTGTAACTTCCCATTCACCAAAAAAATATAGTAATTAACAAATTTTTTATATTTTTATTTTTAGTTAAAATAATTTATAACTTCCTGTAAAATATTATTTTCTATAAATTGAATTTTTTTTGAGATTTAGTAACTCTTTCTGATGATCCAGCAATGGGGAAACTTAAAGTTGAAGAAAAATGTTGGATAAGTGTTCTTTACTACTTTATATATGTAAATATATGTATATATATATATATATATATATATATATATATATATATATATATATATATATATATATATATATACATATATATATATATATATATATATATATATATATATATATATATATATATATATATATATATATATATATACATATATATATATATACATATATA
>NC_088931.1:5097500-5152500 GCF_038396675.1 Hydra vulgaris
TTAACTGCCTTAAGTTATAGACAAACTTCACTGCTGTAAGTTATAGACAAATTTCACTTCCTTAAGTTGCAGAAAAACTTCACTCCCTTAGGTTACAGTCAAACTTCACTACCTTAAGTTATAGACAAACTTCATTGCCTTAAGTTATAGACAAACTTCACTGCTATAAGTTTTAGACGTACTTCACTGCCTGAAGTTATAGACAAACTTCACTGTCATACGTTATAGACAAGTTTCACTGCCTGAAGTTATAGACAAACTTCATTGTCTTTGGTTATAGACAAACTTTACTGTATTAAGTTATAGAAAAACTTCAGTCTTAGGTTATAGACAAACTTCATTTCTTCAAACATTTTGTTCTGTAATATTTTGACTTGCAACTTTTGGAGTTTTAGACATTCTAGGGTTGTTTTTTTTACTTTTCTTTTGGAAAAACTCCTTATTTTATTTTTTCATTCTCCTGTGTATATTATTTTAAAAACTCAGAAGCTGCTGTGACTGATTCTGAAAATGCTGATAAAGGCTGTGTTGTTGACAATTGATTGATGATGATCAAACATTTCTGAGATATCTAATGCTTGTTGATTGATGTTATTTTTATTAATATTATATTATATATATATATATATATATATATATATATATATATATATATATATATATATATATATATATATATATGTATATATATAAACATACTTTTAAGGAAAACACAATATTTTTTAATCTTGACATGTTTTTGTAGTTGACATGTTTTGTATTTAAAACTCTAAATATAAATATAAAATCAAAATTTGAAAACATTACAGAGAAATATTTACAAACCAATACAAATTGTAATACAAATTATGATACCGTAATTAGTATAAAAAATAATAAGTAAATAAACAAACTAGATTGAAAAATTTATATTATAATGAACAGTTTATTTATTTAAAAATGAGTTTTCCCATTTAATATTGAGTGCTTCTTTAATTTTCATTTTGTATTTGTCAGGAGCAGTATCCAAAATTTTAAAACAATTATAGTTACTTATTTATTATAATTAAAGTTAAAACAGTTATAGTTAATTATAGTTACAATTAACAGATGAAATTAAATGCTTGTAAACATTAGATTGATTGTAAACATTGTTTGATTGACAGAACATATAAAATCAAAAACACATCTATATATTGTTTTAAAAAATAACCAATATCCACCAAAAATAATTGAAACTGAAATTAAATTATTTGTTGATAAAAAGTTAAATTCATCTGTTATAAATAGTATTGAGAACCATAATATAAGATATTATAAACTTCCATTTATAGGACTTTACTTTCTACTTGATTTTAACATTGATCTGATACATTCAAACTCTGACTTTGCAACTTCGACTTTTTAAACTTACTTTCTTCTTATAATATTCGTCCATTTATTACGCTACTAACAAGAGACTAACAAGAGTTACTGACCTGCTGCAATCATTGATAGTATCTTTTCAAATGTAACCACTAACCAAATTATTTCAGAAAACCTAACAACTTCTTTTTCTGACCACCTATTTCAGTTTGTTATTTGTCCTAATTTCAAAAAAATTATTTGTTTCACACAGTCATAATTTAAAAATTATAATAAAAAATCATTTAAATCTGAATTATTAAAAATTGACTGGAATGACATTACCAATAAAAACGATGTTAACTCCAGTTTTGTAGCATTTATCTCTCAAACAACGTTGTTAGATTGTCATGTGCCACTCAAACAACGTTGTTAGATTATCATGTGCCACTCAAACAACGTTGTTAGATTGTCATGTGCCACTCAAACAACGTTGTTAGATTGTCATGTGCCACTCAAACAACATTGTTAGATTGTTATGTGCCACTCAAAAAAATTAGTAATAATAACTACAAGCGTCAATTCAAGTTATGGATTACTAAAGGAATAATAAAATCAATTCAAATTCGAAATCTTATTCAAGGGAAAATGTTAAGGATAAAAGATCTAACTAATATAATTAAACTAAAAACTATCTTTAAATGCTATAAATATACCATAATTACTCTAATAAAACTGAGTAAAAAATACATTTAAAAAAATTCTTTTCAGAAAATTTAAAAATCTTCTTGAAACCTGGAAAGGCATAATAAGTCAAATAATTGTCAAAAATGTCAATAATGTACCAAATTGCCTAAAAGTTAATGAAACAAACATAACTGAACCAACTCTAATCTGTGAAGAATTCAACAACTTTTTCACCAATGTAGCTCATAAACTTAATTCTAAAATTTGCTCATCTTACATTAGCTATAACAAATAAAATCTTAAGCATCCAAATCTTCATAGTTTACTGATATCTCCAACAAACGATTCTGAAATCTCATCACTTATATCTAAATTGAAACCTAGAAAATCAATAGGTTCTTACAGCATCCGCACAAAATTTCTTATTGATTTTAATTCTGAGTTTTCTCATGTTCTCTCTAAGCTATTTAATATCTCCTTTTTAGATGGAATTTTTCCTGACATTTTGAAGTTATCTTGTGTCACTCCAGTATTTATATAAAAATAGCACACAACTCTTATTTACTAACTATAGATCAATTTCAATTCTATCTAACATTAGCAAGCTCCTTGAAAAAATAATTTATTCTAGATTATACTCATTTTTGAGTTCCTTTAACTGTTTAAATGAATTTCAGTTTGGATTTTGATCAAAAAACTACTTGCCATGCTTCAATAAATGTAAGTGAAAAAATAAAAAAAGCATCGGATACTGGTCATTTCATTGGTGGTATTTTTATCAGCTTACAAAAACCTTTAGATACTGTTAATTATATCATTTTAGTTTCTAAACTTGAAATTACAAAATCCGAGGAGTTTAATTGGTTTCAAACTTATCTCTCAAATCGGAAGTAGTTTGTTAGCTTTAATGGTTACAAATCAAATAACAAACACTTAGTTTGTGGTGTTCCCCTGGGTTTTGTTATTGGCCCTTTATTGTTTTCGATTTACATTGATGACCTAAATAACTCAGTCCGCTTCTCATCAGTCCATTTGTTTGTTGATGGTACTAATATCTTGCATGTTATTAAGTCTCATTGTTCCTTGTGTAAAAATGTAAACTAAGATCTAAAAGGGGTAGTTCATTGGCTAAATGCAAGTTTAATTTCTTGGAAAAAAATTGAACTAAAATTTTTTTCATCTCCAAAACAAAATCTTATATATAACAACCATATAACTAAAATTAAAATTAATAATAGATGTTTATATCCAACACAAGTTGTTAAATTTCTTGGTATTTTTAATTTTTATGATTTCAATAATTTGCCATTATGTTGATAAAACTACCCTTAAGAAACTGTATTTTGCAATATTTCAGTCTCATCTAAGCTACTGTTGTCAGGTTTGGGGACAAATTGGTAATAATAATAAATTGTTGTCAGCACAGCATCAATCAAATGGAAAAATGTACCTCCCTATAGAACTCTGAGGTATGATAAGTATTCAACTACACATCAGTGCATCAGTGAATGGAGTCTTGTGTGCATTGTGAATGAGTTTGAAAAATTAAAACTTCAAAATAATTTATCTTCATTTCTTTATTTAAAACAAAATAAATTTAAACAAATTCTAAAAAAAATTTTACTTAAATTTTTTAGCATTATTAACTTCTTTTAGTTTTCTTGTTTTTTTTTTTTCTTCTTACTATTTTTAAATAAACTTTATTGTTTTTGTTGTTATTATTTATTACTGCTATTTTTATTATTATTATTGTTATGAATAAAGTTGATATTGTTGTTAGTATTATTTTTTAAATTGATATTATTAATATAATTATTTGGTGTCACTCCTTTGATCAGGTTCCTGCCTGAGTGACTCCTTCCTTATCAATCAATTATTTATATTTATTCTTAATAATGATATTATGATTTTATTATTTATAATATAATAGATACTTTTATTATTATTGTTGTTATTATTATTATTATTACTATTATTATTGTTGTTGTTATTATTATTACCATTATTATTATTATTATTACTATTGCAATTATATGATTGTAAATTTTGAGGATAATAAGTATCTTGCTGTTGTTGTTGTCGTTGTTGTTTTTGTTGTTCATACATAGTTCAGCAGCTCAATTATTTTGTTTAGCTGAATTTGTTCATAAATAGTTCAGCAGCACCACAAAAAAATGAGTAGCCTCCTCGACTGTAGTGGCCCCCCTCGAGCCTTGGGGAGGTGAATAATCTAAAAAAAAAAAAAAAAAAAGCTCAATTATTTTTTCTCAGCTGCATATGTTCATAAATATTTTAGCAATTATTTTTTAGAGATTTTTCTAATGGGTACCTAATTGCAGAAATATTTTCTTGGTATTATCCCCAGGAAGTTCAGATGCACATGTTTCAAAATGGAAAATCAATTGAATCTAAGATTAGCAATTGGTCATTGCTTCAAAAGGTAGGTATTTTTGATGTATTACTTAACTTTTTGGTTTGCTTTTTATTTTGAATTTGTTATAAATGTTTTTATATTTCTGAAAATTTCGAAAAAATATAACCTTTCAAATATTATTAAATCATAAAGATCGATGATAATAAGAAGCTAACAAGGAAGTTAAGGAAGATCACATTACTTTCATAAATTAATTAGTTTTTTATTTTTATTAATTTTTTAATTTTTATTTTATTTTGAGCTTTTATGTGTTATGAAAATGTCTACATTTGTTGTGCAGGTGTAGATTTTTATTGCAAAACTTTGTAAACACTTATTTGTATATATGGTAGTGGTGTAGTGGTAAAGCGCTCCCCTTATTAGTAAGACGTTCCGATTATGATTTTTACCACATCCCTAGTAGTGTCTGGCTCAACTTGTTTCTCCATGCAGCGACCTCATTTGTCAAGTTTCGTGTTTCGGAGTTATAGAGTTGAGAGAGGGTTTTAACTGCAACTAACAGTCTTCATGGTCTTGGAAGGTGAATTAAAATATAAAAAAAAAAATTTCTAATTTCATTTCAAAATAATTTTTTCGGTTTTTTGTAGTTTTTTTTTTTTTTTTTTTTTAAAAAAAAAAATTGTTTTAATTTGATTTTAAAACTGAATTCAACATTTGTTTTGATTTGATTTCAAAACTGAATTCAACATTTTTTTTTTGATTTGATTTTAAAAACTGAATTCATCATTTGTTTTGATTTGATTTCAAAACTGAGTTCAACATTTGTTTTGATTTGATTTTGCAACTGAGTTCAACATTTTTTTTGATTTGATTTTGCGAAGGCCACATTTGGAGCCCTTTGTTACGGCTTAAAGTTTATTAATAGTAATGAGGCAATTGCTTGTGCTATTAAACAGTGTTCTGAGTACTCTCTATGCTTTGAGTCAAGTACTTTAACAAATTTAAAAATAAATAAAGTACCAAAAACTATAAAACACAAAAAACAACGTCATTACCAAGTTCTCTAAACTTATTATTCACTAATATTTGTGGTCTTTGAAGTAACTTTTCTTTTGTTGAGTCTTATCTCTTGCAAAGTTCACCAGACCTACTTGTTCTTTGTGAGTCTAAATTGAGTTCAGCTGTCTCATCTTGCAATCTTAGTGTTGATGGTTATCTTCCTTTAATTCGTAAAAACTCCAATAGTCACATGTTTGGCCTGGGCATTTACTTTCTTAAGAATTCACCCATTTGTCGTGAAACTAGGTTTGAATCCACAGACTATTCTTTTATGTGCTTTTATTTAGCACCACTTCACTCTATCGCTTTTCTCTTTGTTCTATATCGCTCCTTCATCTCAAGACTGCACTCTTTGATGTTATTTCTGATTCTATTGAGCAAGCTCTCTTTATCCATCAGCTAATATAGTTGTTGTTGGTGACTTTAATGCTCACCACTCCGAATGGCTTGGCTCTAGTGTCAGTGATTCTGCAGGCATTAAAACCCACAGCTTTTGCTTTTCTCAATCCCTAACTCAAATAGTCAACTTTCCAACTTGCTTTCCAGACAACCAGAATCATTTACCTTCTCTACTCGACTTATGTCTTGTTTCTGAATCTAGTCAGTGCTCAGTTTCTCCACATTCACCCTTAGGTGCTTCTGATCACAGTTTGATCTCTCTAAAACTAATATCTCATTTTTCTTCATCACCTGAATCCCCCTATGATTCTTACATAACTACGTGGATTCAGGCAGGCATGGAATCTTTTATTCCCTCACAACAATTCTGAGTCAAGCCTCACTCTTCTCCATGGTTTTCCTAACATTCTGCTGCTGCAATTGCCTATCAAAACTGTTACTTGCACATCAATCAGCAAAACAATTCTTCAGAAAACAGTCGTCTGTTTATTACTGCTAGAAACCATTGTAAAAAGGTTTTGTCTAACTCCAAAGCCCGCTATTCTCAGGTCATGAAGACTCGTATCTCATCTCAAAAATTAGGCTCTCGCGACTTCTGGAGAATCTTTAATAGTATTAATAATAAGGGAAAATCTTTAATTCCACCTCTCTTTTATGGTTCAGATTTTGTCACCTCACCTAAAAACAAAGCTAAATTGTTTGCTAAAAACTTTTCATCAATATCATCTCTTGATTCCACTAGTTGCGTTCTACCTGATATTGCCAACAAACAGGTTGATCATTGCTTGACATTCATATCACTCCAGCTTCTGTATCTAAAGTGATTTCCTGCCTAGACTCTTCTACAGCTTGTGGCCCAGACAACATACCTGTTATTGTCTTGCAGAAGTGTTCTCCGGAGCTGTCGTCTATACTCTCAAAACTATTCAACAAGTGCTTATCAGAGTCTTGTTTCCCAGTCTGTTGGAAAGTGGCATCTGTTATCCCTATCTTCAAAAATTCTGGAGAACGATTTAATTCATCTTAATACCGTCCCATTAGTTTTCTTCCTATCATAAGCAAGATTTTTGAATTTTTTATTAACAAACACTAAATTTCTCATCTTGAATATAATAACTTCTGACCATCAATATAGATTTCGATCTTCTTGTTCTACAACTGATTTGGTGACAGTAATACCCGATAGGTTTTATTGTGCATTAGATAAAGGTGGAGAGGCTAATGCCATCACTCTTGAAATTTCAAAAGCTTTTGATAAAGTTTGGCATGCTGGTCTTCTCCATAAGCTTTCTTCTTATTGTGTATCTGGCAACATCTTTAAGATTATTGAATCCTTCCTTTCCTTTGGAAAGGAAGGATTCAATAATCTTAAAGATGTTTAATTCTCATCCTTTTTCTGTGAATGTTCCTAAGTGCTCCAAAAACTCCTATTCCTCTTGTTTTTTTCCTCAAACATCAGTTCTTTGGAATTTGCTTCCTTCATCTTGCTTTCCTGATTCATATAATTTGCAATCCTTTAAGTCGTCCGTCAGTCGTTATATTGCTATACAATTTTCATCTTTTCTCTTCCAGTAACTTCCAACTTTAATTAGTGGTTGCCTGCAGTCTTTTTGAAAGCAAAGATGTTTAAAAAAAAAAAGAAAGAAACTGAATTCTTCATTTGTATTAATGTGATATTGTTAGTATTTTATTTATATACAACTTCATATTTTCTTGATTAAGCACTTTTTCTCAATATTTTGTATTGATCTATTCTAATGATAATAGCGTACAGTTTTGGTGACATCAAATTGTTTGTTTGTCCAAATATCAATCCCACAGCCACTAGCGATTTTAAGAAATTCTTTTGTTTCTGTGCAATGTTTGTCCAAATATCAATCCCAAAATGCCTTACATTTCTAAAAAAAATTCTATATTTAGAACACAAAAAGTTAGCTATTACATAAAATGGTACTTTTTCATATATTGAAAATTTAGATACCATTTATAATCTCCCATGAGAAGCAGTATCCCATTGTTCTTGTCAATTTTTCATTTTTGCATTGTCCTGATGAAATCTCCTGCCATGCTTCTGACTGACAGCCATGTTTTTAATGAAGAATCTAGCTATGAATACAACCTATGAATATTTATGGACAAGCAACAACAACAAGTTTTTTAAATTAGTTGAAAGGTAAATTTGGGTTCATGCTTTTTCCTAGGAATCCACAAACTACATCACAAAATACCAAGCTTCTTTTTCAACTTTTGTCATCGCTCTTTTGAGTTTCTCTGACTTTAATATTGCTTTTATTTGTGGGCTAATGAATATACCACCTTTGTCTTGATCTTTGCCTCAGATAGCTTTGGAAACATGAGACAAATTTTTTGTAAAGCTTCTCCTTAAAAATATAAGGCTTTTACAAACTGTTTTACTAATCCTAGTTCTATAGAAAGTGGGGTAAAAAGACTTTGTTGGAATTTACAAGATGCTGTTTGGAAACATTGTATAATTCTGGCTGGAGTTCCACTTTAGCCAGGGTTGTTCAATGTTCCCAATTATTAATAATTACTAGCAAAAAGCAATTCATAATATGGGTTATGGTGGGTCTGTTACATAAATAATTTGTAGTGGCTGTTTTCTACAATTTAAAATTGCAAAACCTTAACTAATACCCTTTAGAAAACTGCCTTCAAATTGAAAGTATTAATCCATATGTAAAATTAACGCAATAAGTATGAGGAGGTAAAATAATTTACCAATTATTATTTAACATTATTTGAGTAATTTAAAATTGACATAGGTAATATTAGTGTAAGGCAGAACCATTTTTCTCGACATTTCTAAGTTCAACACAATACATTTTTAGTTACTGAAACAAACTAATAACACTTTATCATGCTTTAAATTGACGAAAATATCAACTAAATTCTTGTAATATTTTTTATAACATGAACTTTAATTAATTATTGAGATTAGTATGAAGTTAACTTATATTATACAGGAGTTATTAATTTTTTGGTATCCCTTTGATTCATTTTTCTTTAAAAAAGAAAATTGTTACCTTAAAAACGTTAAATGTACACAACTAAATAAATTTATCAAAAATAACTAAGTTTATTATAAATAACTAAGCAATTGAGTACAAATAT
Source organism: Hydra vulgaris (assembly GCF_038396675.1). Classification (NCBI taxonomy): domain Eukaryota; kingdom Metazoa; phylum Cnidaria; class Hydrozoa; order Anthoathecata; family Hydridae; genus Hydra; species Hydra vulgaris. The sequence goes on from NC_088931.1 coordinate 5,106,475, forward strand.
ATTTCAAACAAAAAAGATTTAGTTTACAATCAAATTATGTGTGTAACAAATTTAAAAAAATATGTAAACTTTGATCTTTTATATTGCATTAATGCTTCATATGACAAACCTAAAATAAAAAAGTAATGGAATTATATCATAATTACAAACAAAAAAAAAAGAAAAAAAAAACACCACATAAAAACTGAAAATTGATTTACCTATTTATAGTTACCTATTTTGATATTGCAGTTAATATAAATATTTATCGAAAATGTAACTATAAAGTCTGTTTCAAAGTACAAAAGTATTAAGAATACTAAAAAATAAAATAAAATTAAGATATAAATGCATTTTTAGCAAAATGTTGTCTTTTAGTAAATAAATAAAAGTTCCAATAATGAAACTACTTGTTATTCATTTTTAACAATAGACAGCAACAGGAAAGTAAGCCAAGTTGTCTATCAACACAAAACATCACAACAGTAACATTACAACAATAAAACATAACAATAGCATATAGCATATTTGCACCCTTGATCCTAAAATCCAGTGAAAATAACAACCCAATTTAAAATATGAAAGGCAAAATTAAAAAACCCATTCAGAGTTAACTATGTTTATCTTTTTACTAAACTTTAATAAAGTATATTTGTTTTTATATTCAATATTAGTTATTCAATTACTTCAAATTTAGGACATTAATGCACCCTAGATTTAAAGATCATGGTTGCATACTCTCTCAAACACATTACGCTAAACATTAACAGACATTATTATGTGTTTCCAGAATAATTAAAAAAGGCTTGACAATACAACCTAGCTCTAAAGCAGTAACACTGCCTAACTCTAAATGCTGCCAAGTCACACCTCTGATTTAAGTACACCGCTTGGCTGGCAAGGCTATCAATCTTGCTCAACATAATGCCAAGTCACATCACTTTGAAAACATGGAAACAGCATAATTTAAACATGTTTACAACTATAAACAAATATGACTTTATATTACACATACAAACACATTTTATAACAATATTAAATGACATATATATTTATCAAAAACTTAAAAAAATTTAAATGATAAATAAAGTTATACACACAAAATGTGCTCACAACCTACAAACAGCAAATTTTCGAAATGAAAATCTAAAGACTATAAGTTAAGAACATTAGAAAATATAGCATTATTTGTGTAACACTTTTCACCTACCATACTTTGAATGAGATGTTTATCAATTTTGAAAAACAAACTATTAAATGCTCTAGCTCTTGAACATGCAACATATAGTTGACCATGAGAGAAACATGCTTTTTTGAGATATACCCCAACTCTATCAAATGTTTGACCTAGTTTTATTAATTGTCATTGAATAAGCCAATCTGACAGGAAACTGACGATGCTTCAAAACTAAAGGTAAATGAAAATCTAATAATTGAATAAGCCATGCAATATAGATTCATTTGTAAGAAGAGTTGCTGCTATGCCAGTCCATGCATCTGTAGCAGATTTAAAGCCCCTACTTATGGTTTCAGCAATCAAATAATTATATGTAAAGGTTTTATCACTACCAGCTGGTCCATCCATGAAAAACAATCTAGAATGTTGATTTTCTACACTTGGTTGCTCATTCAGTGCAGCAAGGATAGCATTACATACATTTAGTTGATTGACATTTAGCAACAGTCTCATTTGATTGTAATCAGCCAGCGTTTTACCACTTTGATTAATGATCTTTTCAATTTGACGAAGAGTAGCTTGTTCAGCTATTAGAAGTGGGACTGAGCGGTGAATGAAATCTTTCATCATAAAAGCCTGGTATGTATCCCAGAGATGTAAAGGATTGTCAGGTTCACAAAAGGTCAAAATTATTGAAAACAACTGTCTAATTTGCTTTGGCATATGCTTTAAAACCGCCACAGAAAGATTATTCTGCCATTCAGTGTCGTTTTGCAACAAACCTTTTAAAACACATGCTTCATGAAACGTTTCAAGAACGATACCATTAACAGTACACACATCTTCCCAAGATGTTGCTCCATTTGCCTGCAAAAGTAACAGTCTTAGAAAAAATAATTCTCCAGCTGGATTAGCTTTGTACATTCTTACTATCACGTTATTACCACCCCTTTGTCTAATCTTCCATTTACAATGTGTATCATCAAATATAAAATGATAAGGAATGTCTATATACGAATAGCAATTTTCTCTTTCAGTATCAGTATTTAACTTAAACCATGCCGTTAGGTGCATATCATGTTGAGCTGCACAATCTAAAGCCATTTGTTCTTCTCCTTCTCTAAAATACGCTAATTGATTTTCAGGTAGATGAATTTTAAGACATATAATATAGTGTGTGACATATGAATTATTGGATACTGAAAATTCCCCACAATGCTTTAGGTGCACTAACATAACGACAATCTAAAAAAGTGTTTACTTCATCATTATTAATTTGTTCATTTATTAAAATATTGACACAGTCGTGACCCTTGTATATGTATTTGTACAAATATTTAACAGCCTTAACAGACATGCAAGCTTTAACATTAATGTGAGCTTGATATTTCTTTGATCACCATGGATTGTAAGGAACCACTCAGCAGTTATGTACATTGTTACCTTTAATATTGATAACCAAACCATTATCATGGCGTCTATAGCGTGGATAACTATTATGAACTGCTACAGTGTTAGCATTAAATTCTTTAGGATAATTTTTGCTGCACACCCCATCTTTCATGCAGGGAGAATTCGGATTCAGTATGTCACATGGATTGTGAATCATGCAAGTTTTAACAATGTCATAAAGATCACAATTAACAATCAGATCTGGAATTTCTGCAGATATTAATTTATTGATATCCTGTGGTGCTTCAAGCTTATTTTTATTTGCAAAGTGAAGTAAAATATGAACATGTGGCAAACCACGCTTTTGAAATTCAACAACATGAACATGTGTTACAACTTTCCCTAATACACTGTGCTTAAAAATGTCATTGAGAAGGTTATTTGATTTGAGTTTAAATACTCTAGTAACTAAATCAGGTCAATCATTTGCTGTCTGACCTGAATATAAATTTTCAGTTATCTCACGCCATTTTGGGTTGCAAGTGAAAGTAATAAAAAAGTCTGGTTTAACATACTTTTTAATTATAGCCATAGCATCTTCAAAGTTTTCTTTTAAAGCTCTAGGACTTCCCTGGAAGCAGGTGGAGCACCATCTTCACCAACAAATGCAACTGCAACTTCATTATGTGAAGGGAGATTATAGCAACGTCTATCTTACCTTTCAAGTAAAGACACTTTTACAAGTGACGCTGAATGATCTTCTATAGCTGTTCAATGAATTTCTTTATTTCCCACTTCAGCCCTGTTTTTAAATGCAAGAGCAAATGGTTTCTCTTCACTAATAATAGTTTGCAATCAAAACATTAAATCATTTAAGCAAAGATCATTACCACGTTGTTGCATTCTAAAATTTACTGCTGCAAGTGGATCATAGATGTATAGTTGACAATATGTTGGCAGAACATCTTGATTTGGTCTTAAATTACCAATATGATGAAAAACTTGAACACATATTCTAAAACATGGCGGTCCATGATTCATGGGTTGAACTACATTAGCTTCAAATGAAGAAAAAGAAAGACATTATAATTTTAAGGCATTATAATTTCTAATATATTTAAAAAAATTCAGTTTGGCATTTCCATCTGCATGATTTCCTTTAAATAAATCTTGTAAATCTTGTGGAAATGGTGAAGGTTGCGACAAAAGTACCTTTTCATTATGGCAACATAAAAATTGTGTTTCATCATGAAATTTCTTAGCTCTACAATGCTGACAAATAAAATTCATTTCTTCTAAATAATTATAATCTTGAATAGTATTACTTCTTGCTATACAATGCATTCTTTTGTATCTAGTAGCTTATCTAGCATTTAGTTGACTATTAATTTCATCTCGCCTAAGCCTAGCTCTTTTATTTCTGTGACGATTATTTTCAACTTGCCTAAACACACTCTCCTCATTTGGGTTTAAATTATTTGCTGCTTGCCAAGCAGCATATCTAGCATTTTGCCGATTATTAATTTTATCTCGCCTAAGCTTATCTCTTACATTTCTGCGACGATTAACTTGCCTATTAACATCTCCATTTTCTAAACTAATATCTGCTTCTAGCCCAATATCATCCATTTAAACTTCACTTTTAATTGAAAGTAGTAACAAAAAATCTTAAAAGAATCTTGAAGATTGTGACCTTTACTAACTTTTTTTTTACTCTAAATAGCACACACAAATAGTTTTTAAATATAAGACTTTTAAATATAAAACTGTCATTTAAAATAAGTTACACAATCTTATGACTTTGAAAAAAAAAACATATCACCTAGGAGCTGTTTAAACAAAAAATTAACTTCTGAATTTAAACACATATATAAAAATATTATTTAACACATATTAACACATACACAAACAATAAAAAACACTTTACATTATTATAAAAACACATTGATAAAACAGCTATAAAGCACATTTTCCCACATACACATACTTATCAAAAAAGCATATATGCAAATAATAAACATATATAACTTGAATTGTGCAAACAAAAAATTTAAAAATGACATAAGAAAATTTAAAAAGATTCAAAAGTAAACAAAATTTAAATACATATATTTAAAGGATACTCTATACCTTTATTTTTCCCTTCATGTCGTGTCAGTGTTGGCACAAAATTTTAATTTATTTTTTTGAATTTTCTAAAAAAGAACAAAAATAGTTAATAGCATCACAGAAATTTCAAAGTAGTAATAACCAACTTTATGGGAATAGCATTAGTATTACTTTTTTGTTGCATAAAAAATGCATAAAAAGTAATTAGGTCTCATTCTTACCCCTATTTTCCTATTAAAAAATAAAGTATAATCTCAATAAAAAAAAACTGCTATGAAAATAATAAAGCTAAAAGAAAAACTAAAACAAAAATGTAAATGATTTAAAAAATTAAAAGGAATGATCCTTTCTACTCTATATTTAATAAAAATGTTATTTAAAAGTTGCTAAACTATTTTCCATACTTTCTTCAATTATAATGTGATCTTAACAATGATTATTTAATATGATTCTTTATGTAATATTTCTAAACTAATAAATAATAATTAAATTTTAAAAGGTAAAAAGTTTTAACTTACTTGATAGACCTTTTTCTAATGACCGCGTGCATTTTGAGAACATGCGCTTTTAAATTCTGAAAAGCCAAGTAACTAATTAAAACTACTTAAAAACGAAAGCGAAACGACGTTAAACGTTTAACGTTTTACAGTATTCATATTAAGATTATTACTTTTGTAAAGAAATTGTTTGGCATTTTTATAGGACTTATTCTTCTGTACCAAATGGGCAAGAGACAAAATAAATATTTATTTCCTATGTGGAGCAACACTGCTTTAAGACTCCGTTTTGAGCTATTTATAAACAGTTACCAATGTGCAGGGTTATGCTTGAGTCTGGAGAAGTAAACTAACTAGTCTCATCTTTTCAATAACATAGGTAATTACATAAGACATAGTAAATTTCAATTTCTTTGTGTTATTTTTGGTACAAACATGCCTTGCAGTTTTTGCCTAGTAGATTTGATTCAATTAGTCTTGATGAAAAATATTCAGCTCCTGACTTAATAAAACCTAAATCTCTGATTAGATCCTCTAGCTAACTCTGATTTGTAAAGTGAGGCTGAAAAGTCATTATTGGTACAAAAGCTTTTTGTCTTTACTTCTGTTACTTGTTGATTCTTTAAATGAAATAACAGAATGATAAAACATCATATAACAACTTTAACATAATATATTTAACATAAATAGCATTAGGGTTAAAACTTCATTACAAGATAAATGCATCATAAACATTTCATGTTTTATTAATTTAAATTAAAAACCCTTGGAAAGTATGATGAAAGTATTCTTTCATTCTGAGGTGTTTGTGGTACTGGTAGGCTATCATTATGTGAACCAGATGTTGTAGTTTTTTATGTCTGCATATTGTTGAGCTTGTCTCCCTTTAGCTTTTCTGTACTTTGTAATATCAAAAAAAAAATAGTCATTGTAATGATTTTTCTGCTCTCACTATACTCTGGGAACGGCAAAAATTATTGCCTTTATTCTACCTTGTAACCATCTCGCTAGAGTAAAGAATGTTTTTTGAGGCACTGATAATGTTTTAATACTCAGATAAAAATTTTACATTTTTGGATTTAGTTGAATAAATTTATTAAAAAAGAACAAAAATTTATAGTGGGCAAATATTTTATAAAAATTTGTATCATTGTGTAATTAGTTTGTAAAATAAAATCTTTCCGACATTTGAAAATGCAATGTATTTGGTTTAATTTACGCCAATAAAAAAAACAAGGAAAACTTAAAGCTTCTCTGAAAAAACTGTTTACAATATGTCAGGGAAAAAACTACGTCGTTAAGTCGTTAGGAAAGTACGTAGAACTCCCCTATAAAAGAAAATAAAAAGTTTTTTTAACTTTTTTTTTACTAAATATTCAAAATAATTTCCATCATTACTTATACAAATTTGCATCTTTCTAGCCATTTGTCAAACGTTTTTAATACTCTTATTTGGGTATACTTTGAAGTAGCTTTGTTATGCAGTTTTTTTGACTTTCAACGTCAGTATCATCATCAAGATTTTTTTTAACAAGTTGAATATCCAATAATTGGATAAAGCTAAGTCTAGTGAGTATGGTGGGTTTGCAAATTATTGTGATTCCAGCTTGGTTAAGACAATATGTGATGGTTTGAGTTACATGGGGTTGAGCATTATCATTGAGAAATTTAAAAATTTGGAGTGCCTGTTTTAAGTCTTTGTTTGTTAATTTCGCATATAAGAGGTTTCAAACAACTTCTAATGTAATATTGACTAGTAATGGTGTCTCCCATTTCAGCATAACCCGAATGAACAACATCTATTGTTCATTTTTCAACAAGTATTTAAAATGTTTATAATTAAATATAGTTTAAGATGATATATAAATATTTAGTTATTTCCTGCATTATTGTAAGTTTATAGATCAAGTTCTACAAACTTTTTTAACGACCTCATTATTTTTTCCCTTCATTTTAAGTTCAGCAACATGTAAATTAACAAAGGTAAGAAAAGAAAAATTTGTTAAATTCTTTTGGTATATATAAGCTTGATATAACTATATTGAACTTATCAAATCTAAAAACTCTCTGTAAACCAAGACACTGCAAAGTTTATATTGTGGCATTTGTTTTGTAGGTTTAGAAAAGTAAGTTTTTAAAATCTGGACAAGGTGCTAAAGGTCAAAAAAAAAATTTAAGGGTAAGTTTGAGAAGGCCTTTGGCCCATTTAAGAAATTGGGAGTTTTTTTGTTTTTTCTAAATGTTTTTAAATTTTCATCTGTATTTAATTTTTTACATCAAGTTGTTCAGGTTTTACAACGGGGAAATTGTACTCTTAAAAAAGTATACATACACATAAATATACACACATTCTGTATCAGGTACAGCCATAAGTTTTATATAAGACTCTACATTACACAGAATGTGGACTTTCAATGTTCTATAAATTTTTTAATTTAATTTTAATGCAACCTCTTGTGCAGAAATAAATGAATTTTTCAATTTTATTACTGCTTATTTAAAGCTAATTTTTAATTTGCTAGAAAAACAATAATTTTAACAATACAATAATCTTTCGAACAGTGAACAATAGAAATCAATTAAGTAAACGATTCTAAATTTATTTTTTTAAAAGAATTCAAGTTATCTAACATTTTGTTTAAATTGTTTCTATCCCAGCCTCTACCTTGATAGTCTTGCTGAATGACATTTTTTGACTTGAGTCAATCATCAAATTCTGGCCAGACATCCAGCTAACAATTTCCAAGCAGTTAAACAAAGCCAATTAATTGAAAAATTTCAGGTTAAAGAACCAGCTACTCGATTAAAGTATTTGGTTTGTATCCACATATTGGTCATTCTCCTTAATTGTGCTATTGGACTTTTTCTTGTTAGGCTCATCTACGTTATGCTGTTACTCGATCACTTCTGACTTCTTTAATTTTCTTATTCAATTTTTTTTTCCTTCTAAAAGTTCTGATGTTATTTTTACAAATGATTTTATTTATAATAATTAATCCTTATCTCTAAACCACCTTTAAATACAAAGCAAAAAATGCAACAGACCAATTTTTTTTTAACATGCATATAAAAAAATTAATCGAAATGTTTGTTTTTTATAATAATTTTTCTAAAAAATTTAAGATATAATTTTAAAATATAGATTTAAGATATAAAATTAAGAATAAATAATTCATTTTAAGAATGTTTTTTTATTTAAATTGAATCCTGGCCGGCTCCACTCCAAATGGAGTTTATTAAAGAATAAACTTTTTAACTCTTTTTGAATAAAATTTATTAATTCGTTATTTTAATCATTTTTTTGTATCTTCCAAAGGTTATTAACAACGTGGAGTGAAAGAAACGTTATTTTTATTTAAATATAATTCATGGTATATTTAGAATAATTTATAAGTTATTTTGAAAAGCGAAGCTTTTATGAAAAGTGGTAGCATAATGACCGCTATATAACAGAATAATATGTTGTTGTAACTATATGTCATCTTAAATATCTGTTTTAAATGTGTTTTTTTATATGAACTTTATCTCGATTTATTTTAAGTAGTCATTACATAAAGATATCGTTTGATAATAACACGCTTCTTTATCTGTATTTGACAATCAAAATGACGCGACACGCTCTATTGCCAATGCGTCATAATTGGTTATCGATAATCTGTTGGGATTCAAACGTTTAGTAGTAATCAAACCTTCCTATGCTTTTTTTTTTTTTTTTTTTTTTTTTTTTTGATAAAATGCTTACAACATGCGTCATGACAAAAAGAACACAGCATGTACAGTAATTGAAATAAAATTTCGAGAGCTGACAAACAAATAAAGTTAACTATCAAATTCATTCCATAACGCCTCGTTTTATGTTGTATTGGAGATTAGCATTACGATTACGAATGAAATAAACGATTGCACCGAAATACGTTAGTCTATATCTATTATACAACTGCTGTGCGAAATGAATAAATAACCAAATAAATAAAGGCTTTTACATTAATAAAGAATAGCGAGACAATGAATTACGCACCAAATGTACCAGTGCTCGATTAAGGGGGGCTAAGGGAACTATAACCGTAGGCCGCAGTGTTTTGGGGATCCCGATTCAAAGTAATGTACAGCCGTGGCGCAGTGGTTAAAGTTCTGACTCAGAACCAAGAGGTCCGAGGTACCGCCTACTTAAGTTCAAACCGCCTCCTTTCTTAACAATGTTGCATTTATAAGAAAGGAGGCTTGAACTTCCAAGTTAAATGCTCTTCCGCGGTGCTCTTTTATAATTCCGTGAGGACACCTCTTTAAAGGGAGCACCTTTAAAATACAAAAAATGGTTTCTTTAAATTAAACTCTTAAAATAAAACCTTTGATTACTAACTTGGAAAGAGGCCTCTTGCTTAAAAATAGCCCCGGGCTCCAAAAAGTTTTAATCTGCCTCTGAGAAGTACTTATTTCAAACTAAATTGCGCTTTGTTGTTAATTTTATGATAACCCTGTTTTGCTACAATCTTGCACGTTAGCTGATTTCATTACTTACTCCATTACTTGCATAAGTTAGGTTATAATTAGAACTTTAGACGGCTAATTATAATCAAAATTTGAATCAAGATAATAAGTACCAAGTTAAATCTTAGATGGTTTTTAAAGCCCTAATCTTTTTAATTTTCCTCTATAATAAGCCATACGTTAAAACAAAAATTCCATTACCTTCTTAAACATCCTACAACATTTTCGAATTGATTTACATATCAGTGAAAAAACAATATACAAAGATGATGTGACATCTTTGTATGTAGTTATTTTTTTCTCCGTTATGTAAAATCTTTATAGCATCTGAAAGTGTTATTATCTGTTTGATGTTAATAAATAATTTTCTATAAACCAATATACTTCTAAATCACTAGTAATCTTTACTTTGAGTAAAAATGTTTGCTTTATATTATGGAATCCAAACAAATAGTTTGCTTACATAAGCAAATTAATTGCTGCGTCGACGAAAATTGCCGTATGCGTGTTTGAGTAAATTCTATGCGGGTCAAAGTATTTTTTTAGTTTTTTTTTTACTATAATTCTATTGTAAATTGAAATAAAACTTCTAAAGCAAAGTTTTAAATGAAACTTGCTTTTATAAAATTTCAAACTCGATTGTATACTTTTTTAATTTAAATTCTCAAATTTTAGTTTATAAAAAAAATTTGAAAAAACAGACGGTCTCTTTGGGGCGCAATACCACCGGCCTTTTACGTAGTTTAGTAAAAAGTACTTTGCACAACTATAGCCAGTTCTCAATCTGACGGTACTACAGATTCTTAAACTATTTACCTTGCTATGCGCGTTTTTTTTGGTATTATTTTTTTTTTTTTTTTTTTTTTTAAGAAATAATTGACATATATTAGGCAAAATAAATGACTAGTAAACTATAAAAAAAAACTTGAAAAAAATGACATTCAAAGTGAAAAAAGCGAGACATTTTTATTGTCAAAATAACCTCATTAAAATATACTTTACAATTTGTTATTTATTGCATTTAAAAGACCTTTGTCCTCTTTTGAGTATAATTTTATCTCAGATACCATACTTATCAAATACCCAAGATTTTGAAATAAAAATTTTGTTCTCACATGATATTTCTGTTGTTTTTTCGTTGCTGTGTTTGTGTTCAAGTCTTTTTTTTTTATTCTTCAATACTTGCATGGATTATTAATCATACAATTATACATCTTGAGAAAGTTTTTTACCGTCATTTTTCAAATCAACTGGGAACCAATAATTAAAAAAAATATTTTAAAAATGGATACGTTTAGAGCACCCTCTTGTTTAATTATATAGATTTTAATAAAATAAATCAATATTGCGTTATTATAAAAAAGAACTTTTTGCATTTCATTATTTATAAAAAATTCAAAAGCATTCTCGAAGTTGTATGCGCCATATCTTAAGAATAGAGTTAATAAAACTTATTTTAACCGATTTAGTCTTGAACGATTTCATTTGTGTTTAAAATTAGATTATATTGTTGTTATTTTTCTATTGCATTCCAGATGTTGTACATTCTTTGGGGACATAATCCTCTTTGACAAAAAAATGTTGTCTTAGAAAACAGCAATAACAAAGTAAAAAATTTTCTTCAAAAAAAAAATTCCATAGTGCGTATAATTATTTACAGGCATATATTGTGTTCTCTTTAAATATTTTTGAAAGCCGTCGTGACGGGATTAAAATAATAATTGATTACGTCTTTTAGCTATCATTCTCAATGTTGTTGTTTTTTATCTCGATATTATTATTTTTCAAGTTGATTCTTAAAACTTCTCCCTGCGTAAACTCATACTCTTCCAAAATTCGTGACATTTTTTTTGCAGCATCTAAAGGTGTTTCTAGCGTACCCTGGTCTATAGATTGTTGAATTGACTCACATAAATCTTTGTTTGGGCATTCCTCAACAATTTTTCTGCATCTTTTTGTATCAAGAAGATTTGGTGTGAAATAGAGAACGCGGATTGTTGGATTTTCTTTTGCAAAGGTCTGTCCAAACATATCGAACGCACTAGTAGCAATGTTTGACAATCCCATGTATTCGGATGCTGTTGTACTTTCCGTCCGAGCTGTATGAACAACGGTTTTCTTTGAAAAAGGAAACAGTTTGCAAATTTGAGTGGTAAGGTATATGCGTGAAGTAATGTTTAGGCGCCAATAATCTTCTAACTCTTCAAGGTTTTCATTTTCCATTAATGTTTGGGATATATTTCCTAGAGTCGAGGTATTGTTTACAAAAACTATATGTTCATAGTCTTGATCGTTTTTGGCTACCAAATCGTTCAAAAAGTTTTTTGTGTCCGTTAAGTTCATCAAATCAATACATTCTAACACGACATCTATTTTTCTGTGCTTTAAAAACTGCCTCATCTTTTTCCCTGAAGTTTCATTTAGTGCGTCCATATCTTTGTCAACCATAATAACTTTAGATCCTGAGAATGCTTGTGCAAATATTCCTTGGTCTTGAAATGCTAATCCAGCAATAGATCTTCCTAACCCGTGCCCAGCTCCCGTAACTATTACTAAAAATTTACCTTTAATTAAACGAATTTTCGAAAAAGATTTTTTTCTTAACTGACTCCAGTTGAATGATGGTTTTGATATACCGTCACCAATCGTATTTGATGAGTTTATTGAACCTCGTCGATCCATTATCTTCACGTCTGTAGGTTTTTTTTCATTCGGTTCGTTTCCAGAAACTTTACTTTCAGACATTCTTTCTTTAGTTTTCTGATTTAAAAAACCTTCCTGCTTTCTCTTTTTAATTAACTTAAGTTTTCATTAACTTCTTTTTTCTTCTTTTTTCATACGTAAAAAAAAAAATAAACTTTATAAACTTCCTTCTTTTTTTGCGATCATACGTACAAAAAACAGACAGTTTTGTTTATGGAGACTTTTAACCGATCTTGTAGTTCCGCACTATTTCTTGCCTAATCTTTAATTAATAGACTTATTCAAGTAATGCTTCATAAACTACCAATATAATGTATAACCCCCTGTTTAGTTATTATGATTTGTATATCTTTAGCAATCTATTAGCAAATATAAAATATTGTCAAACATTTTTCTTATTGCGATAAAGGAAAAGATATAAAATATGTATTTATATTCCTTAACTCTCGGTTAAAGAGAAAACAAGGTAACGAAAATAAAACCGAGTTTTAATTTCTTTTTATGTTCTTTAATGTTATACTTTTTTTAGATCAGTTATATTTTCTCTAACTTGAATTATTTTTATTAGTAATAAAATCTCATGCACTTGTGCCATCAATGTATGAGATAATATAACGGATAAAACCTTTCTGCTAATTGAATCGAACAGCCGCAGGCTCTATGAAATCACATATTCAAAATAAAATTATTTTTTATTTTCAATTTTCGGAAAAAGAATAAAAATGGTACCCTTCTATTTCTGATTTACAAGAAGCTAAAATGTAGACGAAATCGTGACTTAACGAGTTAAACGAGTTAAACCTCGCGAGAATTTTTGTAAAACATGTGAATAAAAAATATATATATAAATATATTTGGTCACATTGTTGTCACAATGCTGAAGTAATGAGTTGCATATCGATGTTGCATCATTAAAAAATATTTTTAAACAAAGAACTTGTTGGTTGAAGGTCAAATTGGTTGGAAAACCCCTTTGATAACAATACAATCGTAAATTGGCAAAAGGAAGTCATAAAAAATAATAATAAAACAGCTATATCCTTTCTCAAAGAACAAGAATTTGATTTTTTAAATATTTAAAAGATAATTCTTCAATAATAGTGTGAGCAAGGTTGGTAGCTTGTCAGTATCTTATTGGTTTCTATTATTATTTATTGTTATTTATTAGAAACTTATAAGTATTTTAGTTGTGGATATTGATATCTATTTGTAATGAGTAACTCAAATTTATTTAAATTTAAAATTAATTAAAATACAAAAAAACCGAATTGAAAAAAAACGTATAGTATATAGTAATTATTAAATTACGTAGTTAAAGTATATATTACTTAACACAAAGGCACGTGATCTCTATCTACTATGGCCAAACTAGATGTAATGAACTTGAAAGTAAGAAACCTGGAAGTAAGAAATCTTATAATTTTCTCAAAATGTGGTAATTTAACCAACTTTATTAATACTTGTCTTCAAATTTTTTTTTCATCACGGCTGTATCTGTGTCAAATGTTACTAAACTTGCTGTAATCTTAGATACGAATGTACTGACTTTCTATAAACTTAGATTCAAATGTACTACCATACTGCTTTAAATGTACTATACTTGCTGTAAACCTAGATCTCATTAATAACATAAAAAAATATATCATGAATAAAATAATTATCTCATGAAGTTAATAAAAAAAAAGGTTCTCGATGACAAGACTTCACACAGTTATCAGCGAGTTTCCCTTGACTACATTATAAAAGGTTTTTTTTTTTTACTGTTATCTCGTTTTCTCAGAAAATAAATTGAAGTACTATTTTACTTAATCATATTACTTTGTACATCAAATATATCTTAATGTTATCTTAATTACGTTAGAAGTATTTTTGAATGTATTTGTGATAAAAGCAGTATATATTGTTAAAACTTGCAAAAATAATGTTATTGTAAAAATACCCGGTAAAAAAAAAAAAAAAAGATTTTTCAAATGTAACTTGTTACGCAATATATAATAGAAAAAAACGAATTCGTCAACATTAATTTTGAGTACTGTGTGTACTGTGTGTGGAGTACTGAGACAGAATCGTAAGCAGTGCTTAACTTTTCTTACCAGAATCGGATTCAAAAATATACCATACTTACAGAAATAAAAACAAATGATTAGACTGTATTGACTAAGAAAGAATCTTTATTATTATTTTTTAAAAGCCGACAATAAAAATGGCTAGAAATTAATTGTATATATAAAGCCGTTAATCAGAAGGATTGGTTACTATGTTTGTGGTGTCTCTTTGTTGTCATATTTATTTTTTTAACAGAAGAAAATAATTTCTACTAAACCATTTTCGAAAACTCAAAATATTTGAAACTGAAAGTAAGAGTTTCACAGAGAGAATCTACTTAAGAATCTAAATAATATATGCAAATTGCGTAGTTTGTCAAATAGAGTGATTTAAATTGTATAAAGGTAAACAAGAATTTCTTTAAGGGCATTTTGCGACTATGGATTTACATTTGATCGGAGGCCTTCAAAATAGGGTTAAGTTCAAATTAAAGAGATTGTACTGTATAATTTAGTGAGCGTGAGTCAGTAACTTCAAACTTTCAAAAAAAGAAGTTTGCTTTTTAGTATTATGTCGCCAGTGAAATTTTTTATTAAAGCATACCCAACCTAATGTTCATATAATTTTTCATTCATGATATTTATATAATTTATTGATATAATTTTTACCACAAAAATAGAAAAATTTATTATATTAATAAATTTTTTTATTTTTGTGGTAATTAACGCTTTAACTTTAATTTTATTAAATTCAATAATTAGATTTAATCTGTTCGTTAATGTGTTTGTTATTGTATTTGCAATTGAAAGTATACCTTATCTTTATGGGAGTCGTGAAGTATGTATCATTTACGTAAATATTATAATATGCAATAATTAAGTATTATAATATGTGCATCTATAAATATGCGCAGACTTTAAAGTATTAATTATTAAGATGATAATAATGGATTTACCTAGTAAATCATCCGAAGACGATGTTATTGTAGTAAATAAACTTTATTTAGTATATGACGCAAAAATTTTTAAAAAAAATTTTCTTTTTGTTAACTAAAATGCTCTAAGAATAAAGAAATTTATAAAAATTCAATTCTTATTCATAAAATTACTTATATCAACTTGATTTCGGAAAAACTTAACTGTTTAAGTTAGTATATTGATACTTTTAGTAAACTTTTCAAATTATAACTTTTTAACTGGAGACCCATATTGAGTGGACCGCTGATCTCAGATATCTTAAGATCTATTTGCGCATTTTCAACTTTTTGAAAATTTAAAAAAGAATTATTATCAATAGAAGATATATAATATTCTGTACAGTTAATCATAAAATTTTACATAAAAAACTAAAATTCTACGAAATCAGTGGTAAAGTGATAGAATAGTAGGGGAGACCGGGGCTAGTTGGCCGCAGGGGTAAGTTGACGAACTGCGTTTATCTTTAGAGCCTTTCATCAGAAAGTGACAAAAATTACTCAGAAACTTCCTTATTGACCATTTCATCATTCACTGTAGTATTGTCAGGATTTGCGCATGGGAGATATCGAGATTTATGCGTTTTTTGGACAAAAACGTAACTTTTAGAACATCGCTTCCTTTTTACTTTACAAAGAAAATATTTAGTCGTATGAAAAAAATATTATTGTAAAAGTTCCAGTCACAATTGGTTTACTATATCCGGTCAGACTTTTTTTTCAGAGCTGCCGTTTTTCAGCATCTATAGACTATTTATTAAAAAAAAAGCTTTCGGGGTAAGTTGACAAATTTTTCACGGGGTAAGTTGGCTCATAGCATTTACTATGGAAAAAAATATTTATTTTTATAAATTTTTTTTTTTTTTTTATTAAATTTTTAACAATATTGAAAATATTTTTTCTTACAAAAAAATTAAAAAAAAATTTTTTTTAGTTTTTTTTTCCACAGACAAAACGTGGGTTACTGTTTGGCTTTTATACGGACTAATATTTGGTACCATCTAAAAGTAATATTAAATTTTGGGATAAAATTGTTGAAAAAGTTAATTTAAAATTTTTTTTTATTAATTTTGCACTTAATAGTGCATTAATAATCATTTTTATAGTTTGCGCCAACTTACCCCGTGGTGGGGTAAGTTGGCGCAAATTTTTTTTTTTTTTGAGGGTCCGGAAAGGCCCCAAAAATTTTTTTTTGTAAATGAATGCAAATTTTATAAGATACCCTAATCCATACTCTTTAATACTACACTTTAATATTTAAAAAAAATGTACTGTTAGAGCTACAGAGCTCATAGAGTAAAAACCGAGCCAACTAGCCCCGGTCTCCCCTATAAATGTTTCACTAGGTAATAATGAAGCTTTTTATCGAATAATTTTTCAAAACTTTTCATTGATAAAATAAAGTAAAAGTGTCTTGAATTATGTCTGCTAAAAAAATAGCCATGCGTTTACCTAACAAAGTGTTACATGAAAGCACCTATTGACTATTATTTGAGTAAACTAGCCAAAAGTATTTGAATTCTATATAAAATCAGATACTACTCTAATAAAAAAAAAATCAATCCCGCTACCCAGCAGGCACAGATGTCCGTGGGATGTGTATACCACGTCTTATGAACGTCACAAGTCCATAGGACGTCCTTACGACGTGCCCGCTGTATACTCATTTGTTCTGTGCCCGCTGGGGTACTTATTTACTCATAGCTATATAAACTATGCAAATATTGTGTGGGGAACAGTAACAAATCCAGGAGGGTTGATGGGGTGGTTGTTTCCCCCCCCCCCCCCCCACCAGAACTTATAAAAGTTTTTAATTTAGAGGCCCTTTTGTAAATATAACGACCTTTTTTTTTTTTTTTTCAAGTTTTGTTAACTAAACATCCCAACACACACATCCTCCCCGACTACCAGAAAATTCTGGATCCGTCACTGGTGGAAGTACCACTAAAAGTAAGTTCCACATCTTTACCATTGTCAAAAACATGCAATACGTATTATACATTTTGAAAATCATCACCGCATTCAAAAAATTTATTTAAACTTTAAACCGTAAACCTTTAGTACTTTTAAATTTAAGATATAAAAGTATAAAAGTAAATAAAGATATAAAAGTATAAAAGGTTTACGAACTCGATATCTTTAATATATTATATTTTATGTTTCTCAAGCAAAGTTCAATCAATTTGGTACTATCTATGGATTAAAATTTGTCTTCCTAATTTGAATTTGTTAATCTCGTTTTCCAATTTTAAAAGTAGTTTTAAAAACTGTGTTCTTTCAAATGTTTAAATAATTAGATATTTTTTTCGATAAGTTTTTAAATACATATTTAGATTATTTTGAGATGTAATACTATTTTTAGTCTATGTTTATTTTGATTGTTTTTAATTAGATTTTATTAAATCAACTTGTTTATTATGTATTTTACGTGGTTCTGACAGCAAAGTTGAAATTTTTTTTCAAACAGTAAGCTTATATATTGTTATATTGCCGTATTACAATTAATGATTAAAAAATACGGTTAATGATTGTAAACTTCTAGCGATGCTATTAAAACTAAAAACTTTAATAAATCATTAATAAACAACAAAAGTAGTATGATTACATATAACAAAGTGATCGCGTCTCATTTTTTAATTACTTAAATAAGCTGTTTTAAAGTTAAAATACGCATATATATATATATATATATATATATATATATATATTATATATATATATATATATATATATATATATATATATATGCGTATTTTAACTTTAATATATATATATATATATATATATATATATATATATCTATATATATATATATATATATTTGATACCTTAATAGCTCTTCAATCGTCTAGCGTTTAACATTCCTAAAGAAGAAATAGATGCTACAATTCATTGTAAATCCGGTGCTGCAGTGTTGCTTCTTCAAAGAATATACATGACTCTAACCCAACGAAGGTTTAATAGTTTTTGTAAATTTTTTACTTTTTCTATAAAGATAAACTGAAATAAATGAATTTAGAGACGTATATTTCAGAAGCGTTTTGCTATGATTCAACTTAATGCTTTGAGTTATGACAACGCATTAGCTCTAAAGAAAATGCTCTAATCTCATCTGTATTATGTAGATATTTTGATTTACTGCTTGAATATAATGTATCAGTTGAAAGGCTTTGATACAGTAACTTAATAGTCAAAAAAAAAATCTAAATCAAACAATTCTACAAAAAGTTATGAGACTTTAAATAACAAACTTTTGATATATAAACTTGTTGAAGAACCTGAAGTCAAGATTTAAATTTTCTCAATAAAATTTATAACTTTTTTATAACTTTGCCAATTTTTATTTAAATGTCTATAATTTGGTATCAAAAAGCTTCACTTACGTTTTTATTTTTTGACCTTTTGAAAAGAAATATCTTTTATATTGTCGAATCAAGACGTACTGCATTCCATTACGACAAGCAAGTCATGGCGATAAGCTGGTGATCGATAAAGCATAAAGTTGTAATTGATTCTAAAGCATTTGGAAGGAGACATTTTCTAAAATAATTAATCGTTCTTCAAAACAGTGCAGCTGGATTAGTTTTATATTCGTTGATTGTTTCCAAAATACTTTTACTATCTTGATCCTAGTGATATAAATTATCACAAATCAAAATTAGCATTCTTAAATGCGTGAAACTATTAATGGTCTAATGAGAAGTTTTCCAAATATAACATTTCCAAATACACACATTTCTTTTATAGCTGCATTACAAAATGCTATGTACAGAACTGCTTATAACTAGCAAATTCTAATGGTAAGAAAACAAAAAAATAATCAAATGTTTCATAAAAATAAAACAAGTATAGAAAAATATGTGAAGACGGGTTTTTTTGATGTTTTGGAACGATACATCTTGGCAGGTTATTTTTATTTAAGTCCTTTAAGATCACCTTTAACACCTTTAAACTTCAAGTTATTTATATTCTGTTTAAGCTTCAGTAAATTTACCTACAACTTTTTGAATCGGTAAGTTTTGAAATTTTGGAGAAATCTTGTATTCAATCAATGATCAAAATTTAGAGGTAGGCTGGGATACGCTGCCTCTCTGATATACTTTATGTCATAAATCAAATGTTTTTGCACTTTTTTTTACTTTTATTTTACATTTTAACACGAACCTTTTTAACTTTTATTCTTTTTTACTTTTATTTTACTTTTTAACACGAACGAATTAATAAAAAAAGATATTTGTAACTACATTATTACACATTTAGATAAACCAAAAGCAATTATTTGTAACAGCATATAATGGAGCATTCTGCCCCTACCATGCAGCAAGATATTTTTATATGTTGCTATAAAAAACTACAAAGCATTTTTTATGCCGCTTAGCCTACTTTTTTATGATCAAAAATCACAGGATCAAAAATATTAACAATTTACAAACTACATTTACCATTAAAATATTAACAGTTTACAAACTACATTTACCATTAAAATAGATAAACGTGATTAGATAATTAGTAAAATAGTTGAACAAAACAAATATTTTTTTACATTAATTGTACAAATCATATACTTGTTTACTTTAGATGTGCAAAAATTGATAATAAAATTTTTTCTGCTGCTTTTAGTAACAACATTATTTAAAAATCAATTAAAACCGCAATACCAATATTCAAAACATTTTTGGCTCTTTTAACATTATTAATAATAAAAAATAAAAATAAATGGAAGAATACTTTTCTAACTAGCTCACAAAAATGCAGAAGGTTTTTTACCTCTCAAAAAGGCATCTTGCAACTTCGGAATAGAAATAACATCCAATGGATATTATCGATGAAGTACTTTTAAACTGAACAAGTGCTTGTTTTAACCCTATCTATACACCAATATGTTCTTTTAAAAATAGAAAAAACAAAAAGTTAACAAAAACAAAACCTCTAGAATCAAAAAATAATTTGTAAGTAAATAATAGTGAAAAATGTTTTCATTATATTTTTTGGTGGCGATATCCAATGAAATCAGGCTTCTCTGTTTGCAGAAGCGTAACTAGTGGTGCAGTGGTTAGACTTTGTTAAAAAAATGTCATTTTGCTGCCTATTACGGCTATAATGAGGAACGCAGCAGTAAACTCTCTATTTAATTTTATTTTATAAGATTTATAATTTTTTACTGAAAGTTAATTTTTAAAAAAAGAAATTTTTCAACCCTTAATGCATATTGGTTTACAGTGTGCCAGCATTTGTTGAAACTGATATTGACTTCTCCGACAATGGTTATCAACAAAAGCTTCCTTTTCATGCTCGATGCACAGCAACAAAGGTATTGATGATTTCTTATGAGCAGTAGCTTAATTTATTGTGTGGGATTTGTTAGATATTTCTTATGAGTGGTAGCCTAAGTTATTGTGTTGAATTTGTTAGAACATTTTTTTCTTTTTTTTGGAAAGAGCAAAACAGACACGCTGAAAAGGCTTGAAGGTAGGTTTAAAAATAAAAAAATAAATTTATCATATATAAATAAAGAGTTCAACTTTTCCGTGCTACAAAACTTTTATAATATTGTTTAATTTTTAATGATGTTTGTGTTGCGCAAACAATGTAAGAAACAAAACAAAGTGTTAATATGTATATTTCCATAAACTTCATGTATATTTAATGTGAAGTAACATGAATACATCTTTGCAATATATATTTTTTGCTGTGACAAAAAAGTTGGTATGCAATATTTCTATGTGTTTACCAATAATATTTTTGCTATAAACTGATAAAAATAACTTATGTAATATTACTGGTAGATATTTTTGTTGTTAGAGTGCAACTGTCAATGTTATACTATGTTAAGCACTGGCGAATAGTTTTTTCATTAACCGTTTAGCGAATAATAATTCTTTAAACTTCAATGCCGAAGTTCAAAGATTTGCTATTAAGTTCGTCTTTGGTCTAAAATTGTACTCATCCGAAATATTACTATTAGTTTAAATTCGGTAAACGAAGTTTAATGTATGCAAATATTTTTCAAACGTGTACACATATTTAATGTACACACGTGTTTGTTTAATGAAAGCAATTATAACAAAAATAAATAATGATGATAGTTAAAATAATGGCAATAATAATTAAGCAATAACGAAATAAGTTCAAATAATGATGCCACTCAAACAGTAATCTGATCTAAGCGGCGACACCAAACTTTAAAAGTTATAATAATAACACTAAAAATAATAATAGTAGTAAAAACAAAAACGAATAAAATTGCAATAATTAAAAGCATACCAAATGTTTGGTCAACTTTGTAATTTTATCGAATATTCAACTTCTTATTCGGTGCTCGGCTCAGTTTAAGTTCGATTGGCGAAGTTAAACGAACTTCGCCGGTGTTTATCGCATATATGCACTATGTTTTTGGGGTGGCCAAAATACAAAAAAAAGTTGTCTCAGATTTTTGAAAACTAAATTCCTACCGCTTTAAAATACTCGTATTAAGGACAATACAAAATATTTTTACGCTGGTGATAGTAATCCCAGAGATAGTGACAATCAAAGTCAAAAATGGTTGCCAAATTTAAGTTTTCAAAAAAATTATGTTTTTGTTTTTCTTTCAATGTTTCGTGAATAATTTTTTTTATTCTGCTAATTTATTTATATATTAAAGAGTATCAAATTACATACGTCGAAAAAAAAGACTTTTCTTCAATTTTCATGATGTTTTAAGCCGAAAAAAAAGTTTAAATTCCAACTTCCGTGAACTTGCAAAAAATATAGTATCAAAAGGTATCGACCAAACTATTATTAAATAACGTAAAATTGAGTCTATTTTTAAGAAATTAAAAAATTAGCTGCAACTTTTTGCGACTATGCGAGAAATTTCTGTTTGAAGTTTGCTCTACATGAATTATAGCCAATTTTCAATTTTTTGTTTTAATCTAAAGTCTACATAAAACTTTGTATTCAATAATCAATTGAAAATGATAGTTTATTATAGATAATTTACATTTAATTAGGTAATTATTTGCATATGTATTATCATCCTATGCCTCAAATTAACATTCCATGCTTGAAATAATTTAACATAATTAAAAAAAAAAAGTTAAAAAGTTAAAAAAATAAAATGCTATATATTCTACTAATATTAAAAGCGAATGTATTTGCTACTAAAGATATTATTAGCTGTTTCAAATATTCAACAAAAGAAGAAAGTATAAACAATTCTTTACTTTTCATAACTTCTAGAGTTTGTATGAGTGAACTATTTATTAGTGAAAACTTATGAAATCCAAAATTTTCTTTATAACATATGTAGTACATTTTATAAATATACCTCTACAATTTCCTTGGTACAACAACTCGATCATGATTAATAACAACTCTGTAAACATGAATTTTCTAATAATCTAAATCTTAATAAACAATTAAACTTAAATAAAAATGTATGAAAATGATTAATGGTATATTAAATATAGAAAAACAAACATATAATAACTATAAAAATTATAGTAACTTATATTTTCAATATTAACATCTATAACACATTTAAAAGTACAATTTAAAAAAAGATTACAATAAACTAATTACTTAATAAAATTTGACTTCTTTAAGAAAACAATTCGTTAAGAAAAGTCTGGAAACTACTTAAAAACTAAGAAATAGTGTATTTTACAGAATTGTAACTAATATCGAACAATAGGTATAACTATGCGCACTAATAATAATAATATTCACTGAGCTATTTCAGTTAAAAGTCACTAATTTATGCTTCTGCTTGAAGAAATTATAATAATGTATTTATATTAAGAAACAAAAGCAGCGAGTTCTAGTAATGAAACTACCTATTAATCATTTTTAACAACAGACACTAACATAAAGATAAGCCAAAGGTAACAACATTACACAAAAAATAATTAAAGATTTTATGTATTTTCAGAATAGTTATATTAAAGGCTAGACTACACTTAGACCTAAAGCAGTAACACCACTTGACTGGTAAGGTTGACGAATCTTGCTCTAGATCTATATCTCAAATATATTAGTTGTTATAGTTATACTAACTATAAAACACAATATTTTTTTAAATGTTATATAACATATAAAAACACCTCATTTAACAATCATGTACACATTAGATAAAATCAGGGATGCAGAGTACCAAAAAGGAATCCCAGAATTCTTAGGTATTATGGCGGCAAGGACTCCTGGCTTATAAACAACAAGTTTCAAGTCATTAAATCTCATGAAATTATTATAGCAGATAATAAGTCAACAAACATGTTCAGAGCTTCTGGACACTACAGACTTGGAAAAAGTAGATACAAAAAGCTGGAGTCCTTTTGGGACTTCGCATCCCTGGATAAAATACATTTCATACTATTATAAAAACACATTTATATAAACACGTTTATAAAACAACTATATATATCATGACATACACGTATTTATCAAACTACATATATCATCTCATACACATATTTATCAAAAACTTTTTAACTTTGAGCATAAGATAAACATATAAGCAA
This sequence comes from Hydra vulgaris, assembly GCF_038396675.1. Classification (NCBI taxonomy): domain Eukaryota; kingdom Metazoa; phylum Cnidaria; class Hydrozoa; order Anthoathecata; family Hydridae; genus Hydra; species Hydra vulgaris. Next base: position 5,130,340 of record NC_088931.1, read on the forward strand.
ACCTTTAACAGCTATAAAACGACATTTATTAGCACTAATTTTTTTTTAATGTAACAAAGAATGCAGACTACAATTTACAACATTGTAATGAAAAAGATGAAACCATTAAAGAACAAAATTATAAATTTCAAATAAATACATATTCAGATACCTTAAAAAGAAGCATAACACAACATTCTTTTGACAAATTCTCGAAGAATTTTTTTTTTATTTTTCTATTCCTTATTATTTTTCCTAAGAATATAAAATATACATATAGATATAGAGCAATATAAAATAGATTGAAATAAACGCAAACTTATGTATATGAACTTACATGAACACAAACAACAATCTTATTCTATTTAACTTTTCATATTAAACACAAATAAAATTTTATACTCATTATTCTTTCTACAAAAAATAATCTTAATCTATAAATAAGAAAATGAATTGAACTTACTAAAAAAGCCATCAGCTCCTCTTAATTACTCCAGAAAATAAAACAATACTTGCTTAAAATGTTCTAAAAAGACTAACGACAAAACCGAAACAATTTACTAAAACAGAAATTTTAGTTATAAACTTCTAAAAAATGAAAACAGGCTATAAAAATTAGAAAAATAAAAACAACCAACAACAAACAAACGATTATTTAAATTTTCTATTTTAAACAATGAACAACATAAATTCTTTTCGAAAATAATATTATATCAGCTCTAATTTGCTTGCTTGCTTGCGAAAGACCGCATGGAATATATAACCGCGCATTCAAAAGTCTAGAAACTACTTAAAAACTGAGAAATCGTGTATTTTACAGAATCCAGAACCGTCATTAACAACACGAACATTAGGCGTAACTATGCGCACTATTCATTACCGTATTAATATATAGATAATATAATCAGTGGCGCGGCTAGTTGTTTGGAGTTGTCCCCTAAAAAAACAGTCATTAGGGCCCAACAAATCTTAAAAATTTTTCTTTCATTAAGTTTAACTAAAAAAAAAAAAAAAAAATTCGAAATTTGTACTTTTATAAAAAACTTTTAAAATTGGGTCAAAACGCAGCGCCGTCCCGGTGTTTGAACTAAATAAGTAAATATATTGTTAGTTTTTTTTTGACAAAAATAAAAAAAATTAAATAAAAGTCATTACCTTTTTCAAAACTATTTTTGGCCACCCACTTGTATAAAATTACGACATAGTGATAAGGGGTAACATTGATTGTAGTATATTATATGCTGTTTATGTTTAAGTTGAATTGTTAAGGGTAATATTACTTTTTAATAGTAATATTACCCTTAATTTTTTTTATTTGTTTTTTTTTTATTTGGGGCATCCATTAAGCACGTACGCATCTTTTGCTTTCAAACCCCCCCCCTCCTTATCCCACCCTTCGTCCATTTCCTCTGCGCACGTACTCGCTTTCTATAACACCGTATATATACTCAAAGTTATACGCCGTGAAATACAAAATGTTCTCACCGTATAGTGAGAACGTTTAGTATTTCACCGGAACTTGTGATTGTACTGGCACTTAAGCTTATATTGACAATAGCTTTGATCGCGGGTGTAACCTAAATTACGCATTTGTATCTTTTTGGGTAACTCTCCTTCCGTCCATACCTGCGTACGCACTATATGGAATACCCCTAAATGTTTAAACATACAAAACTATTATGTTCTACGAAACAATAATTACTCAATATTAACCCTATCCCTGATGCGATCGTGGTGCAGTGGTTAGAGCGCTTTTTTTATAAGCAGGAGATCCAGACTCGAAACGAGCTTGGACATATTTTCGCGTCACGGTAAGGAAGGAGGCGCGAACTTCCTGGTTAAATGCACTTTCACGGTGCTCTGTGACAAGACCATTACGTCTTCTTGGGGCACCTAAATAACAAAAAAATATATATCTAATTCCGATTAAGTCTCAGGAACTTTTTTTTGCTAAACTTTTTTTGTGTAAAAATTTTTTTTTTATTTAATTGTTTGGCTTAACCTCTTGAACAGCGAGAGAATTTTGAACATCTTCAGGTTTCAATGTTTTGATTATGTTTTTTCTCACCAATGAGAATAAATGTCTTTTCTCACCAGCGAGAATAAATGTTCTTTCTCACTAGTCTTATCCATCATCATCAACTGTAGATTTTAACTTTATGCAACACATGTCGCGCCTTAGATATTATTAGTGACATTTGATTTATAAGTAGCTTTCTTTTTTAAATTAATTATTTTAGATTTTTTTTTTAAATAATTTATTTTAGATCTGTTTTATTTAGCTGATGTTATTTCAATTAATCGTGCACGAAGTTCATCAAATGATGAACTTTGTGCACGATTAAGTTTAATAGCATCTTTATTATTTATACTTTTCTTAAGTTGCGCGTATCAAAGATGCCTAAAAAGTGCCGCTTCTAGTTGTGTTGAGTGAGAACGTTTTGTATTTCACCGGAACTTGTGATTGTACTGGCACTTAAGCTTATATTGATAATAGCTTTGATCGCGGGTGTAACCTAAATTTGATTTTCATTATTACTTTCGCTTATAATTATGCCTAACGGCAGAGGTTCTGCCGTTGACAATTTTTCACTGGTTTTTTCAAAAAAGTTTCAAAATCTGTTACAACATTGATTCAATTGAACGCCCCACTGTCTGTAACTAATTTCAGTCATTGTGAAGAAGTTGCTTTATTTTGTTGAATCAAAGTAGTTTTTCAAAAAGTTCTTCCAACTTTGACTGTCTTGAAAACACCTAAACACAAAGGCTGTAAAATACAACTTGTATGGGCAGGTAAACAAATTGACTTAATTTGGTTTGCAACATGAGAACTCTGACGTTACCAAACGAAACAAAAAGATGTTAAAGTTTTTAGTATCCGGTGTCAAAAAAGGAAAACAAAGGTTTTATTGATTGCCGGCAATTCGATATTTTTTCATATCTTTTATTCAACAAGTTTACTCCTCTGCATGATAATATCTAAAACTTCTCGCGAAGACAAAGTTTGCAAACTTTTGATGCTTGGTTGTAGGGCCTACATCGCGCTATTATTTTTTATGTAGTCATAGGTTTTATATTTTTTAATTTTAGTCTTCATACTTTTTTAGACACCTCTGTGTCATTTTTATATTTGGATGCATTGAAAGATTTAAGATGATTGGCATATCTTAACTTAAATGTGGTTTCACTTATACCGAAATAACTTAATCTTGAATTCAGATCGTCCGCGTGTTATTAACGACATTTTAGACGTTCGAAATTTAATAGTTAGTTTTTAAATAGTAATATTAGCTAACGGCCATAATTTAAACAAGGCTCGGCGATAAAACAGTATATTTCTTTATCTATCCGGCTATTTATTTTATATCTCATTGTAATAATTATTATACTGCAAAAGAAAATCAAAAAAAAATTACCCACAAAGTTCGTTTGTAATTGTCCCGCGGACCCTAAAAAATGAAATAGAATTGAGCTATTGATATTGTTTTAACATATACAAAATATAATACGCGTAAAAATGATATTTTGCAACTAAAAAAAGAATTGTTTTGTATGCATAGTAGCTACTACATAAACGTTTCTCAAGCAAAAAATTGAATTAAATTATGATAAAAAGTTATAATAAATTTATCGTTAACAACGTGTGCAGCGTTACTACCCTATTTAACGTCTGAAACTGAGCGCGGAACCCCTTTTTAGCAGTCAAAAAGTGATTTTTAGTTATCCTTTTCTATCATGCCGTTACGACCGTGTTATTGGAGTTAGTAAGGTTATTCCGCGTTCGCCATAACAATTTCCCATATTTGTGCTGTTAATTATGACAAATCAATCGTAATACCAGTGATATCGTCTTTATTTTTTATTTTGAATGATAGGTTTTTTCGTTTAGAAATGAAACGCACTTTTCTGTTAGCATAGGTCAAAAAATATAAATCCAACCTAAATTCTTTTTCAATTTATGTTTTTAATTTATGCACGCAAATAAATTTTTTTTTATATCGTTCAATATTATTGTTCTATTCTATATTTCTAAAAGTTTTGCAGGAATAAATGATGCTTTAATTGGATTGTCAGGAATTAAAAGACGTGATCATAAAACTGCACATGAGGTGATAACTCTAGAAGAGCAATTAAAAGATTAACCTTCTCGTCTCTCCTTAATTGTTCGGTGTTAACAATAAGTTGTTCTTTTTTGAAATTAATGTTGTTAGTAAAAATCTTTAAGCGAATGATATGGATTCAATGTGAAGAATTAGAGAAACGTTCACTTAGAGTACTACCGAGAATGTTTAAAGATGCAATTACAAAAGCAAAAGAATTGGCGAAAAAATTACAAATGGAGCCTGTTGTTAAAATAAATCGCATGAAACGTAATTTTAACGAACTAGCTCAAGACAGAAATTATTAATTTTCTCCTGAAAAAAAAGTTAATTAAATTAAATTAAAGTTAATTGAAATTAATTTCTTCGATACTATTTAGAACACATTTCTTTTCAGAAAATCTATTGTCAATGAAAAAAAAGATTTATACAACTGGAGAATTATTTAGAAATTTTGAGATTTTTGTACAACGTTGATAGCTTGCAAGAAAGAAAAGAAATTCTAAAACTATGTTTAGCTCTTCAAAGTAAACTTATAGTAAATTTAAAATCAGACTTTATTGGTATTTTCCTTTGCGATGCTAATCATCATTAAACTTTTTCTTTTTGGAAAATGTCAGGGATATAGTTACTCTAATTATTGTTTTTTTTTATTATTCAACAGCATAAAATGCATGATTCGTATCCAAACACATGGGTCGCAATCATAGGCGTCCGCAGCATAGATCAAGGAGGGTCACTTGACCCACCTTAAATTCTCTAAATTAAAAAAATAAAGTCCGTTTTCTTGCTATTTGGCTACATGTAACAACTGTCTATACACCTGAATTACTAAAATTTTATAACTTATAATTTATCTTTGCAAACCAGTGGCTAAGGATTTTGTTCACTATTCTTCGATGATCTGTTTTCTCAATATTTTTGCTACAAATATAATTTTTTATATTATCTTAGATGGAAACTCACTATAACTAAAAATAAAACTAATAATCAAACAGCAACAGAACCTAAAGTTATCTGCAACGTAATAATTATTTTCAACCAGAAGCCGAGTCCAGCGCCGTAACTAGCTTTTCTAGTGCCCTGTGCAAAATTTCATTTTTCGGCCCCCTAAGCCTAACTTTTTTTTGGAAAAATTGTAAATAAAAAATATATTTTAATTTATTATTTTTAAAAATTTCTTTATTAAAATTGCGCAAATTCAAATTTTCTCGCTTTCATTTGCGCAAATTCATTTATAACGTCGTCATAATTAATATCTTTAACAATGTTATATTCAATAGATATTATTGAAAGATATTTTCGTCAGTTTAAAGTTCCATTTCACGGCCGCCTAGTCTACGGGCCCTGTGCAAGTGCACCTGTTGCACCTGCCTAGTTACGGCACTGGCCGAGTCACAGGGTCTTTCTCAATAAGAAACACTTGCTTAATTAATATTCATCAACCGAACACATTCACATTATACAAACCCGTCAAAGCAAAGAATTTGTATCTGATTAAATCCAAATCAATGGAATTCGATGACATTCACCCCAAGTTAAGTACTGATTGGAAAGTTTTGGTATCCTACTCATCACTATGTTCTCCAAATTGCTTGAGACTGGAGAAGTACCGTATCAGCAAAAAAAAAGCTGAAATCACCTCTATTCTCAAGAAAGGCTGCAAGTTGAACCGTTAAACTATCGACCAATTTGTTTTGGATTGTTCTCTTGCAGCCCGTTTATTGCAAATACCAGTGTGCATTACATCACCATTTACCAAATACAATAATTTTCCGCAGAGAATTTAAAATCATTTAGCGAGTATGTGGTACAACTACGAGCAGCATGATGTTACATCATTCTTATATATAGACTTCGGCTTAAAACGCACGTTAAATCAGGAAGGACCCAGAAAGAGCTGATAGAGATATTCAAATTTTTTTCCAATTTGCATCGTCTCAATCTAGTCATTAATAATCTCATTTGTGCAATGGCTGTATTGCAATCAAAGCTATCATCAAGTTTTTCTAGAAAGCACAAATTAGAAATCATTAATTCCTAATGTGCAATGGTTTTATAAAACGCAATGGTCCACGAAGTATAATAGCATATGTAATTTTGATAAATATTTTGAGGAAATTTGTAATCAATTACAAAATTGGACAACTAAAAACTATGGTAAAACGGAGCAAAATGTCTACCAGTTACTGTGTTCTTGCTCTTTACCCACTTTTGTTGTATCTCTTGTGACTACCTTAACATAATCGGTAATATTGAAATCCGTTACTTAGTCTTTGCAAGCAATACTCTAGTGCTCAAAAACTAATCATCACATTAGATCTGTTAATTCTGCTGAATTCAGAGGTAGCGTGATTGTTATTAGCCGTGTATACAGTAATCATGATTTCAATCTTGAGATTGATGAATTGATTGAATTTTTAGTGCACACATGAACAATCAAAAGGAATCAACGAGGATATGCAAATTATTAATTTGTAGTTGAGCTCAAATTTTTACCCAGCTCTTCATTTTCTACTTATTACACTGAATTGGTTGACTAAAACGATGGCTAACAAATGTCTTTTGGGGTTGTGTTTGTAGAGCGTTCATCATAATACTGCAAACAGCAACAAGACCGAATTATATACAGAAAAATATTGATATTTTGTGTAGGATCTACACCGACAGCGGTTTCTTTTCAAAGACATTTAAGAATATTTTCACTTTTTTAGCTTTGCAATCGTCTGTTATTCTGTTAATAGCACCGCCCTAAAACCTCTTTAAAATTGTGTTTTAATTGAATATTTATGTAAAACTATATCATAACACTTAAACATGTATTAATTATTTTTTCTGATTTATTGGGGATTGAAACGTTTAGCAAAAAGGACACTGATTGATATCTGAAAATCCCGAGTGATAACCCCCCCCCCACCCTCCCTTGCACAAAATATAATTACAATGTGAATCCAAATTTTGATAAAAATACCTGCCACTATATCGAGTGGACGAAAAAGTTTTTAAAGATGAAATTAATTAAAACCTATCTGCGGTCAACAATGTCGCAGGATAGACTTTTAGGTTTAGGACTCGATTAAAAAAGTTATTGCTGAAAATCTTGCTTTTCCTACACTAAGCAAAGAATTTGATGATAACGTTCCTCTTTATGTATATTAAACATTTTATTGCAATGTATTTTTTTGAATTTGATTTGTTATTATTTTCTGTGGGTTTTACCAGCAAAATCACCAGTGTAGTTTATCAGCAAGAAGACTAAGGCTGTGTGTCGCGTGACATATTCTCCTCCATATTTTTATCCCCCGGATAGTATGTGCTGTTAATAATAAATATTCCCCCAATGAAATTTTTGCTATAACTAATGTTTTTAAACAAAAAACAAAAAGTAAACAAAACAAAATTAAATTGAAATTTAGTAGTTAAACATACATACATACAAAAACAGTTAAAAAGTTAATATTACATGGTCTAAATGGTAATCATTTGCATCACCTTCTTGCTTCCGTGTTTAATTGATATGGTTTTCAAAAATAGCGCAATAATTAATGTTTTCAAAAAATAACGCACGGAAACTCGTATATGTTTTTATTATTTTCATAAAAAAAGTTGGCGATCTCCAAATTGCTCTCATTTAATGCTAACCTATATAAATATTTTGTAAACAAAAAGTGGTATGCATTTGTAATGTTAACAAAGAATAAATTAAGTTTGAAACGGAATCACGCACAGAACAGAAAAACTCAAGTTTTAGTAACTAGATAAATAAACTGTAATTCCTCAAAAAATATAAGCTTTAGCGTTATATATATATTTTTTAAATGATGTTTTCAACATTAGTAAAGCTTTCCAGAAAATTACAGGATTGCACTATGTATTATAGAGTCACAGAAGTTGTTTAAATGTAGTTCATGAATGATCACGCAGGGAAGTTGCGAATTTGTTAATTTCATGTAGGTATTTTTAAGAAAATAAAATGCTTGTGAGTATTTTAAGTGAAATATTATACTTCTACAACTCATATTTAATATATTTTCAATGAGAAACGGCAGTTATCAATTATTTCTAGCTAAAGTATAGCGTTTTAAAAATTGTTGTTTATTTTCAAACTCTAGCGATATCATTACGCAAAAAAAATAAAAAGATCAAAATATATATATATTTAATTTATTCGGGTAGCCTAAAAATGATAAAAATATCTTTGTTATAAAAGTTTTTTAAGAAAATTGTAACAGTACGCATATTACTCTAAGTCCCAGCTTTTAATTGCTAAAACGAAGAAAAATAAAAAATCACGCACAGAAATGGAAATCCCCAACAACGAATGAGATGAGAACGCAATAATTTTGTTTTCAAAAGTCTGTATCATACCATCTTTTCCATGTTTTGCTAAAGGCAGCTGCATCGACACCAGCATAGAGTTGCTTAATTTGAGCTTTAATCTATCTAAATACAATACTTCTCCTTCAATGTATGCAGTTGTCACCGCAATAGTTGACGTCGTGAAGAATGAGGATTGATATAATATTAAAATTTTGATATTATATCAATCCTCATTCACCAATATAACATGCACCACATGTGCAATTACATGTTTCACCAATATAACATGCACCACATGTGCAATTAAGTTGGTACACTCCTGGATGACTGTTCGGAGGCAGTTTAGACTTGTTTCGGCAGAGTATATTTATCAAGGGATTACCAAATATTTATATAATATATAAATATTTATATTTACATTGGTGAAACAAGAAAAAAGATTTCCACAAGAATTCAAGAACATAAAAATAATGTTACAAAAGCCAACTGGGATACATCTGGAATAGTAAAACATTCACAACATTGTAATGGTAAAACAAACTGGGAGAACCCTAAAACACTTTCTGTTATTTCAAACAACTACACAAGAAAAATTCGTGAGGCCATTGAAATACAACGTGTACAATGTTCGAAACCTAAAGAAAACGTTTTAAATCGTGATAATGGCAATTTGGTGATGACTCACCATTGGAAACCATTTTTTGTAAAATTAAAAAATGTTGAATATCTGACGTTGCAATGACATCATTTGGTTACGTTTATTATAATTTTTAAACGGGTTTTTTTAATGGTTTTATTAGTTTGATAATGGCTCTCACTATATGAGCCGAAATATTACTTAAAAAAGAAATAAGTAGTATGATACCGTATATGATGTTTTAATGCTTATAATATATATATATATATATATGTATATATATATATATATATATATATATATATATATATATATATATATATATATATATATATATATATATATATATATATATATATATATATATATATATATATACTTGTAATTGTTCATATTATTATATTTTAGCTCGTAAGTGTTATGAAATTTTAACGAAATGTTTTAAAGTGGAATAAAGAATATTAATTAAAAATAATTTTTTTTTTTATAGATAATACCTCTTAGTTGCTGTTTTGATGGTCGCGTTTTGCCCAAAGTAACATCCTCCAACTTTATATTGGAAACCATATATCAAATCAATTGAAAATTAGCATCTGCTAGGGTTGCATCTCTTTAACGTTTCTTGACACTTTCTTACTCCGGATTCTATTCTCTATAAATCTCGAATTCGTCCTGTATGGAATACTGTTGCCGTATCTGGGGCGGATCTTCCAATGATGCCCTTTCTCTTTTTGACAAAGTGCAAAAACACATTGTAAACATAGTTAGACCTGCTCTTGCAGCCAACCTCTAACAACTGTCGCATCGTCGTAACGTTGCTTCTCTTTCTCTTTTCTACAAGTACTATAATGGGCACTGCTTTAAAGAGCTAGCGTCTCTTGAGCCATCTACTAAACTTCACTTTTTTCTGTGACTGTTCCTAAGTGCTCCAAAAACTCTTGTCGAACATCAGCTCTTTGGAATTCGCTTCCTTCTTTTTGCTTTTCTGATTCATAATTTGCAATATTTTAAGTTCTGTCAATCGTTATCTTGCTTTATAAACTTTATCTTTTCTCTTCCAGTAACTTCCAACTCTAATAGTGGTTGCTTGCAGCCTTATTAAAAGCGAAGATGTTGAAAATATATGAAGAGTCCAGGGTAAAAAACGGCATAGTCACATTTTAAAAGTTTTGAGAAAGTATATATTAATCATTTGTAAAAGTTTTCAATTAGAAAATATAAATAAGTTGTAAATTAGAAAAAATTATTTCATGAGTAATTTATCTGAAGATTCTAATTTTAATAAAATATTTGTAACTTTTATTAAAAAAAAAATTTTCTAACTTTATACAAAAACTTTTATAAATGATTCGTAAATACTTTCTCAAAACTTTTTAAATGTGACTATGCCGTTTTATATATATATATATATATATATATATATATATATATATATATATATATATATATATATATATATATATATATATATATATATATATATATATATATATATATATATATATATATATATGTATATATATGTATATATATATATATATATATATATATATATATATATATATATATATATATATATATATATATATATATGTTGCTACGAAGAGTTTGTATAATACGGCTCTGCATTTCTTCTCTAGTTACAACTTGTTTTAGTTGTTTTTCATTTCTAATTTGGAATAATTCCTCGTGCACCAGATGGAAGGATTCTTCTTTTTTTTTTTGAGGCTTCTTCTTTTTGTCTTTTGTATATTTTGATGGATATTTCTTCCTTAAGTATATAATCAGAACCTTCATTTTTCATATTCTTGTTTTAAATATTTTATAATTAAAGGTTTTTTACTTCTTTATAACTAGTTGAAATGTAAACGCTCCCAATTAAGGCTTTCGATGGCTATCCGGGCACCTGTATCCTCCCGTTGCTTATTGTAATTTTAGCATATTTAAATGTAAGGTAACTTTCGTTTGTTTCGAATATTTTTATTTATTATGAAAACTCTATACTTTTCATGGCTAAATGTTTGTGTGCGCGTGTGACACGTTTTTGTTTGTTTATTTACTGTTATTTTTTAATAAAATACTTATATTACTTTTATTGTTTTTATTATGATTATTGATATTAAGATTATTATGTTTATTAAATCATTGATACTTTCATGGTCGACGACACTGGTTTCGAAGAAGAAGGGCACAATCGTCTATTTCTAAAAAAAGTTTTCTATATCCAGAATTTTTTCTAATAAAAAAAATGTTTTAATTTTGAGATTGAAAATGTCAACTTTTCAGCGGTTTCTTTTTGATTTATCGCCATTGCTTGATTTTGAAGTCATTACAACTTGTGTTTGAATTTTAAACGAAGCTTTTAAGTTTAATAATTTGCATTGGAAGGGTCTATTATTTTTTTTTAATTAAAAAAAAAATGTGCGTAATATAGGGTTATAGATCTTGTTATTACAAATTTCAATTGTTATGATTTCAATATCGCCATCAGAATTTTTGAAAACATTAAACATAACGTTCGGCATATTATTTGAGTTTCTTATTCAGAAACCCACATATTATTCCTCAATGATGATTATTATTATTGTTGTTATTATTATTGTGTATAATGTTTTCCGCATTATTATGCGTTTTCTCGATTGCTGATCATGTGGTCGATCAACGGCGTGCATTTTTGGCACCCGAAACAGTAGACACGCTAATATTCTAAGCCGTAGTTAGGACTTGTGTTACCTGAACATGTATGTACCTGAAATGTAAAATAAAATTTACATACAAATAAAAAAAAACAACCCTAAATAAATGACATCATTAAATGAAAAGTTTTTATTGACTGCTTGTAACAACAACTTTTGCAAAAAAAAATTGTTTTTTTAACGAGTACCCGGGCAAGCATTTTTACAATTTTCGACAACTTACTCACAATTCTGTGTGCAAAAGGAAAAGGAAGATGAGTCATAATATGTCGAAAATGAGTTAAAAATAACAAATTTTTTATAGTTTTACAAAATTAGGCTAGGTGTCACTTATATAGTTAAAAACTAGTCATTGGACACCTAAATAAAATAAACAAACAAATCAACAGCAATAATATTAAAAAAAAGGAAGCGTAAATTAAACTAATTCAAAAATAATAACGATTAAGCTGTAATAATTTAAATTTTAAGACAAAAAAATATAAAAACACTCAGAAACAACAGCGAACGACGACGACACACGTGTCGTCGGCTCTGAAAAGGCAAACACGAAAACTACAAAACGAAAAGGCAAACACAAAAACTTCTACAAAACAATATAAAGTAAAAAAATATTATTTTTGTTATTTTTCGGAGAACTGGAACACGTAAATTTTTTTTAGGGTAATTGCAATATCTTTTTTATTTGATGTATAAACTGAACCAAACAAGTTTTTACAAATAATCCTTCTTTTTAGGCACCGATTCCATCCCCTTAGGTTTCCAGCCTATAATAACTATTATAACTAAGTATAGAAATTTTTGCTTTTAGAGGAACCGTGCCATTGGAGTAAAGTGAGAGAAGTGTGAATAGAAGTGGGAAAAATAAATTTAAAACAACATTTTAACACAAATTATTAAATAGAAACTGATAAGTTCATAAAATCACCTAATTGACATAAAATTGTTCAAGAGCTTTCACCAATCAATATAATCAAATGGCGACGGGTAGAAGCGAGGTATAAATATTTCTTTTTTCTGTCCCACTTCACCCTAATATAAACACTTTTTTAAGGTACGTTTCAAAATTATGGCGCTAGCGCATGCAGGGACACAAAGCAATTTCTGCTAAATAGAGGGGAAGAAATTTACTTAATGTAAACAAGTAAATTTCTTCCCCCCCCCCCCCCCTATTTAGCAGAAATTGCTTTGTTAATAATAACAGTATTTAATAATAACAGTATAACAGTATTTAGGCACCACTCCTAATTAGAAATTTCAGGCTTTCCTAGTTCTCCCACGTCCCATTTCTCCCTTCTCTCCTCTACTTATTTAAATCTCAAAATGTTACAAAATATATAAACATTTTAAGAGAAATGATAAAAACCAGTTTGCGTACAATAATTTAAAAAAAAGAGTTTGCTTTTATTTGATGTCTCTTTACTTCTCATCTCGCTACCAATGAAATTACGTTGCGAAAAATAAAAAATATTATTTAGAACGATTGTTGCTCGATTTCTTTTTCCCTGCTCATTAATTATAAAAAAATTAAAAAAAAATTGCGACTGAAGTCAGAAAAAAAAACAGTGTGGCCAGTGGTCCTTAAAAACCTGGAAATGTCCTGGAATTTGATAGGTCCTGGAAAAGCCCCGGAAAAACACCCCTATTAGCAATAAATCGTGGAAATCTTTGAACTTTTTAAATCTTTGATCTTTTTTTTAAATCTTTGATCTTTTTTTTAAATCTTTGATGAATTTTTTTTTAAATCTTTGATCTTCCACAATCACTAAAAAAACTTGATGCAATAATGTTTGCTGATGACACAAATTTATTTTATTCATCAGCATCAGTTGAAAATCTCTTTGAATCTGCAAATGATGACCTTGAGAGTCTAAACATTTGGTTTAAAGTAAATAAATTATCTTTAAATCAAGAAAAAACAAAATGCATCTTGTTTCATTCCAACCAGCAAAAAAACAAAATACCAAGCATGCTACCATTACTAAAAATTGATAACATAAACATCGAAAGAACTGAAACTATTAAATTTCTTGGTATAATTATTGACGAAATGATTTCTTGGAAACCCCATATAAAAACATTAAATACAAAAATATCAAAAAGTATCGGCATACTTTACAAAGTCAAAACTATACTTTCCCAGGAGAATCTGAAAGTTCTCTACTTTTCTTATATACAAAGTTATCTAACATATGCTAATATTGCCTGGGGAAGTACAAAATCTAAATTAAGTTCTCTATATACACACCAAAAACACGCATCAAGATTGATTTATAATAAAAATAAATTCACTCATGCCGATCCTTTACATAAAAACTTGAACGCTTTAAATATCTATCAAATTAACATCTACCAAAATGTTTTATTTATGCTCAAATATAAGCTCGGACTTAAATATAAAATATAAGTCCCAACTCATTTTAATACTAACTTTTTTCAAACCAACGTAAAAAGAACAATTTAGCTATAAAAATAAATAAAGAAGAAATAAAACATAAAATATAAAAAAATAAAATTGTTAGCAACTATACATAGTAAAATATTACTGAACAGTAGATCTCAAAAAATTAATGTGTGCCTTTACTCTTTAAATTTTTAGTTTATTTTGTATTTAAAAGGTTCTCGATGAAAAGACTTTTCTTAGTCTTCTGCGAGTTTCCTTACAACTACATAGTACTACTAATATATGTTAATATGTATTTTCAACATATAACATATATTTTCAACGACAACGACAAGCAAGTCCCTAGTAGCCCTGTGGTGCGACGGACTTGCGTATATTTTTTAAATGCATGGGTTAATAGCCAGCACTTTCTATTATAAACCACGAATTTTTAAGTTTATTATTTTAACTCGCATGAGTTAAAATGTCAAACGCGCATGCGTAAAACAGCATTGTTAACGCTCTTTAGATATTGTAAATATTTGTGGTGGACATTTATATAAACTGGAGACATGTAAATATTATTTGTTTTTGAAAAAAAAATTTTCTGAAATAGAATAATATTTCGTTATCATGTTTTTACCTTTTACAGAAATATTAATATTGCGTAAATTTCTACTGAATTTATTAATTATGTATTTTTAGAAATGCAAAAAACATTAGTTACTGCCAGTATTATTAACATCAAGTATTTATTTAAAAAATAGAATATATAACTAATATAATGCCTAAGGCAAAGAACTGTGATTTTCAAACAGAATGGCTATACAACAAAAAGCATTCTTCTTGAGTAAAGTTTTGTATTTTAAATTTTAAAAAAGCAAGCTACGGTTGGTGCAGAACGGATATTGATATTTCTAACATGGGAGTATCTGCCTTGGATTCTCATCCAACTGGTAAGAAGCATAAATTTAATTCAAAGACACATAATGCAGCAGATATATTCTCCACTGGTAGTTTATTAGTTTTTTATTTTAATTTAAATTTTTTTACTTTTATTTAAATATATGTTTTCCTGAATTTTGAAAAACTTGTAGCAAATTAATTGGCTGTGTTCTATCAGTAACTTACATAAAAGTTCTTCTAATATTAAAAAAAGTATAAACTTTAAATCAGCACAGCCTACTATTGAGGATCTTCAATTTCCAGCTCTGGTTAACAAGGCAGAAATAATATGGAGCTTGAATGTCACATTTTTATTTAAGAATATGAGATGAGTAGGCTTGTAGACAAATCAAAATTATATTGTTTTTCCGACATAGCATTCCGACATAGCATTCCGACATAGCATTACAGCTGCTAAACTAAAACCATCAAGATGTAAAATAAAGTAATAGCTTGACATTATGGTATATAAACTTCCTTTAACAATTCAACAAATATGTCATGCTCCTTCCGATCAGAATTAGAAATTGAATATTTGATGCCGGTAGGACTACCTAAAGCCCACTTAGCTCTAAAGTTTCGTATTGCTTAGCCACCACGAATGATAGTGTAAAGTATCCATTAGCATTACAGCAATTGTTCACTGTATAATTGATTTTTTTATTGTTACCAGTGAGTTTCAAAACACGCTTAGCACCTTTTCGACATACTACCGTTGCTTTGCCTTAATCACCACAGAAACCTGTTTCTTCGCAATTCCAAATGTGACAATCAGAAGTTATACCAGACAATTGATATTGCTTAGTGATAACTTCAAAATTTTTATCAATTATTTCTTGCGTACAAAAAGCAGCTCTGTCAGATGCTAAATTTTTAGTTTTTCTTTTGGAAATCCATAAGACCAGTCTTTGCCCGGCTTGCCGTTTTTAAATAGGCTTGATTGATTTGTACAAAGAAGATAACCGCATACGAAGTCCATGACATTTTTTCGTGTTAAACCATAACCCCAATCACATAGAAACTTAAACGCATGCACCATCATTGACTCTGTCTTAACTAATCTTTTTATTCTTTAAAATAATTTCCTTCGTTTTTCCTTTTCTTTTTTTCCCTTTTCACCGTTGAAAGGGTTATAATCTTGTTACTAATAAAATATATGCAACGCCTATGCTTAATTTGATCGTGGAATAAATTGTTGATTATGAAATTCTTTTTATTTGCCTTTTGTTTTTATAAACTTTTATAAATTATCACAGTTACCAAATTTATGCAAGCTAGTTCAATTGAAAAAGGAATAACGAAGAAATTATTTCTCAAATGTTATGTTAAAATGTTACGGAATGTTTATTTTGATGATAACAAACTTAATGGCATAGGGATGGCACGAGGATAGAAAAACTTATATAAGGATAGAGTGGCCCAGTGGGCATTGGACGTCCTAAGACGTCCAATGGACATCAAGTGGACGCTCAGATGTCCATTGGTCGTCTGTTTGACGTCTTAGGACGTGCAATGTCCACTAGGGAAGGTTGGAGGGGGGGGGCGGGATTGTTTCTGTTCTCGTGTCACTATTAAAATTAAAAGACAATCTTATTTTTCGCTTTAGTTTTGTTTTCTTTTTATACCTTAATATACCTGCATGCTATACATTTTATTACATAATTAGTTAACAAATATAACCGATGACACGGGTTCCGAAGTGGAGGGGCACAATCGTGAATTTTTAAAAAAAGTCCTCTATATCTAAAAGTTTCTTAAAAAAAATAATGAAAGAGTTTTTTACTAAAAAAGAAAGCCTCCGGTCCCCTTCTCTCCAGCCTGTTTTTCAAATTTCTTAAAATCCGTTTATGAATAAATCATCGTTCATAAATGCATTTCTTCGATATAGAAAAATAAGAAAAATAAGCACAGTTGGTATAGAGTTTCCAACTGCATTAATAAAACACACATAGATACAAGTTTTCCTCGTTCAGCTGAGATGTTTTGACCGACTAGTTTTGACCACGTTGAGCTGACGATTGGTGTCTGCACAACGTTCGCAATACTATTTTATGAGACTTTATGAGGTTTTCTAGCAGCAACAGTTTAAATAATTAATATTTGGATTTTTTATTGAATTTTAAAACGCAATTTACCTGTTGCGTTTTTCTCTATTCATTTTTCCAACTTATTGCTTACATTAAATTTAACGCTAAGCTTAGATTATATAAATTCTTTCATTTTTAACTTGCTTTCCTTTCATGATATTTTTTAAATTTTATAAAAGCTATTAGTTCTTAATAACTTGAGTAATAGAGTAATTTTGAATAAACTTGAGTCATATTTTTAGAAGAAAAAAAAACACAATTAACAAGTTAGAAGTTGCGTGTTTTTTTTTCATTTTTCTCACACTGCTTTTGAATACGCCGTTTTCCCTCACCATTTTCTTGCTCTTTAGCTATTTTCATCATTTCTTAGTAACTCCCGGACGTAGTTCTGATAACCTGCAACTTTGTTAAGGGTGTTAAGGATATAAAAAAATTTGTATTATGAGTTTGCCAGTAATTTAATTTAGTCATCTAATTTTGGTTTCTTAGTAACTAGTCATCTAATTTCGGTATCTTAGTAACTAGTCATCTAATTTTGGTATCGGTTTTCACAAATCATCACTGATTATGTAGTTTAATATTTTTAATAAAAAATATTTTCATTAAATAAAGTTTCTATGGCATAAAGAAATTTTATATTTGCTATAATATAAGCTAATTTTTTAGTGTTATATTTTTAAGTGTTATATTTAAGGCAGTCAAGACCAACATAACAGATACAGAGTTATTCATAAACAAAGACACGATAGCTTGTACTAAAAAAGTAAAAGTTCTAATCTTATGTTTAGATTTTTTAATTTAATGTTTTGAAATGATTTAAAAAATTTCATTTTGCTAATATTTTTTTTAGGCAGAAGATATTTTACGTTCGCACATTAACAATCGACATCAGCAACGGTTAGATGACCCAGGTAAGACTTGACGTTTTATAACGTATAAATATTTTTGTGCACTGTTAAAAAAAAATACACAACCTAAAAAATTTTACTTGTGTAAATTAAACTTTGCACAAGTAAATATTACATTTGTCCATTAGCGTTAATAGCTTTTTTTGGTGTTTATTATTTCAGACATTGAGCAAACTTATTAATTATTGAACTTATTTCTCTCACATTTGGAGAAATAGGAGGTATGGGGGGGGGGGGGGTTAAGAGGTACGAGCAACAAGTTCTGGATCTACTTCAGACAAGTTGGCTGCAAACAATCAATTTAGTTGAAGGTGGATGTTGGAGAATCCCTGAAAGGATTTGTCCGACGAGACCAATTTCAGCCTATATGCAGTTACAGTCATATTTTAATTAGCAGGCTTTCTTTTGGTTCACTGTCTGATTAGAGCAAAACTATAAGTTCTCAAAACTACATCAAAAAACTCCGTTGTTTGTGCTACTTAGAAGCATTGGTAAATGTCATGCACTAAAAACATGAAAATCTTGCACGACAACGCAAACCCTAATGTTGACGAAACCAAAAACAGCGATGGCGTCGCCATAATTGACCATCCACTGTATTCGCCGTACCTGGTGATTTTGGATTTTTTAGCAAAATCAAACATAACCTGACTGACCATAAAGATGTTTAAAACCTAAAAAAGCAAATTACTGAGATTGCCCCCAAAATTACTGAGATTGCCCCCAAAATTACTGAGATTACCCCCAAAATTACTGAGATTGCCCCCAAAACACACAAAAAAGAGTAGCTAAAATAATTGCAGAAGTTGATATTACATGTTTTAGAACCATCTATATATCTTAAGATTATATATTTTAAAACTATCTTACTAAGTAGTACTCGTATCAGTTAAAATAATTATCTTCACGCAAGTAGATATTTATATAGAAACTTGTTTGTGAACTTAAATTAACTAATGTAATTAAGTAATCTGAAAAATAAGTATTTGTAGAATTTGGTTCATCGAGTATATTAAAGATTTCGCAATAATATAGATAGATTCGGTATCAAGCCAACAATATGTCAAAGAAGTCCTCGTAAGCTAATGTGTTCGAACTTTGTTGATGATTGCAAAACTTCTAACCAATCAGAAGGTTGCGTTTTACAAAAAGTATCTAACGGTTAGTTATTTTTTTTTAATTAAAGTTTTCTTTTTAAAAAAAACCATTTTGTTAAGTATATAGTTATATGTAATTTTTTTAGACGTACCAGTTGTGAATGAGATAAATGTGAAGCAACATCTTGCGGTCTCATCTTTATCAGCGTTTGAATGATTTTGTATTTGTTTCCTTTTAAAAGTGTAATTTTTTGCTGCATGATTGTTAAATTTGTTATTTTTTATAAAAGAATTAAAAATATTGCTTAAGCGTTGTTGTCTCTAAGAACTAATTAGTTGCAAATACTAAATGTCACTAATTCCTTTCTTTTTTACATTTTTACTTTGTGCCATAGACCCAATGGCAAGCACAGAACATTTTTTTTCTGAGGTATTGTTATTCGGCCATGGTTCAAAAATCGAATAAGTTTCGGTCTGTTTGCTTATTTTGCTTTAAGTCAAATTTTAAGTAGCAATAATTGGAGTATTTACTTTTTGATTTGTTTTTGCAACTTGTTTATGATTAAAATTTCTCGTATCTTGGATTATTTTACTTGATTTATATGTATATTAATGCTGTGACTACAAAAAATCTTTTAGAATAATTAAAATATTGATATTATAGGCAAAGATTGCTTTTTTTTTTTGTATTTCACACTTTGTCGTTTTTCAAAGCCAAATATTTGAAATTTATTCTCATTGGACCATAACAATTAGTTCCAAAATGCCTCAACCTTGTTAATATGCAGTTTTGCAAACGCTAAATGTTTTTTTTTGTTTATACCAATAAACCAATATTAACAAGGCATTTTTGAACTCATTGTTATGGTCCGATGAGAATAAATTTCAAATATTTGGCTTTAAAAAACGACAAAGAGTTTGGCGCAGACCTTGTGATGCACTCTTGGAAAGAAATCTTAAAAAAACTGTCAAGCGTAGAGTTGGCTCAATTATGGTTTGGGGATGCTTAGCTTCAAATGGTGTGGGAAGACTGGTGAATGTTGAAGGTATAATGACAGGATAATTGTACGTTGATTTTCTTTCAAAAAATTTATGTCAATCTGAATTGAATTTAGAGGGGTTTACTTTTCTGAAGACGGTTTATTAAACCACTTGAATTGAGTTCTGTACAGTTTCACTGGAAACATTTAATTTAAGATTTTAAACAATCTATTATGAGGTTATTGTTGAATTTTTTTTTGCTATCCGTGCAATTACCAGTTTTTGTGAAGTCTTACCTGGGCAACCACATCTTTTCTGATTTTCAATAGAACCAGATGTTTCATATTTTATACACATCTTTCTTACACCATTTATTGATATTTGATATTTTTCAACACATTGCTTGTAGGTTAGGCCTTTTTTTCGGTCAGAAATGACCCGAGATCTGATGTCCAATTAATAATTTTGATGATGAACCATTATTATTATTAGTTTTACTTTTTCTAAAAATAAATTCCAAAAAATATAGTTTAAAATGCTTACTTTTAATAACTTTAAAATGTTTTTAATAATAATCATTTTTAATAAATAGTTATTGACAAAACATTATATTTCATAATAAAAACTCAGATGTTTCTTACTTTTGTCACATTTATTTTGGGAATTGTTGTGTTTTTTGCTCTTGTCACATTTATTTTGGGGAAAAAATTGTAAGATGGTTAATTTCATTTAATAGAGTTACTTTTCCAATGAGTAAAAAAGAGTTATAAATATATTTGTTTTTCTTTGGAATCAAATTTAAAAAAAAACACAAAATTATTGCAGTTATGTAGATCCTGACGTAAATAATTTTTTTTTATTGTTTGATTTTCGATTTTATCAACAATGTGACTTAATTTTATCCGTATATATATATATATATATATATATATATATATATATATATATATATATATATATATATATATATATATATATATAATATATATATATATATGTTACTGTTACCCGCAGTACCAGGAATTAGCAAAATGCTAATGTTTATAGTATAATTTAATATAATATAATATAATATACTATAATATTGCAACTCTGAGTTTCATGTGTTATCACAATCATCAGGCAAGTAGTAAAAGTTTAATTTTGCTACGATTTGTTTAGTGGACGTTACAGTTTATATTTGTATTTTAGATCGTTACGGGACGGAAATTGATTAGTAGTTAGGTTAATAATATTATTAATTTGTTTTTAGTTGGCTAATAGTTGTGAAATAGTTAGATGTTTAATGTTGTTTAAAATATTTTTTATGTGTTAATGTGTATCGTTTGTGTATTAAAAAATAATAAAATAAAAATAAGAAAATAAGAATTAAAATTGATATAAAAATATGCATAATATTATGAAATATATTACAAAAGCTGTGTATGTGAGTAATTTATTAGTTAGCCTAGAGATATATGGAGCAGATTAGTATAATTATTTTTATTTATAGTTGTTAGTCAGGTTTGTAGCGAGCTTTGTAATTTTTTAATAAGAATTTATTTTCGTGGCGGCACTTTGATATAATTTCGGTTCTCTTATTTAACAGTTCTTCAGGTTTTGGATATGATATAATAGTAAATTTCTCATACAGACATAGCTGGCATCTTTTGGAAATATTTGAGTAGGGGGGTACT
This sequence comes from Hydra vulgaris, assembly GCF_038396675.1. Classification (NCBI taxonomy): domain Eukaryota; kingdom Metazoa; phylum Cnidaria; class Hydrozoa; order Anthoathecata; family Hydridae; genus Hydra; species Hydra vulgaris. The sequence goes on from NC_088931.1 coordinate 5,152,149, forward strand.
GATTTGAGAATAGACCATGTTAGCATAGGGGTTTCATTAAAATTGTTTTTTAAAGCCCAGACATAGTTTGATAGGGCGGTCGAATTTTTGTATATAATATTTTTGAATGATGATTTGTGGTTGTTGTATCTGGTTTTCCACTCACCTTCCGTTAATCCTATATAAACTTTGCTGGGTTGGTTTTTTGCTGCGATTATGCATTTATATATAATATTTTTTGATTTGCACTTACCATTCAGGGGGCATTCTGCTTTGTTTCGACAGTTGCATTTTGGATCATCATTTTCAATTCTAGGGAAGATAATTTTTTTGTTGTGGTTTTTTATAATTGTTTCTATATTTTCAGTGCAAC